>NC_056731.1:1356764402-1356996305 GCF_019279795.1 Protopterus annectens
CCCTCTTCCCCTCTAAGATAAAATCATTTAACTGTTTATTAATTGGTATCCACAACTTCTCCTCTGGATGACAAAAACATGCCCATCCTTTGTATAAAACTAAAGGACTAAAACTATTTCCCTGCTTCTACCTTGCTAGCCCTATCCATAAGCTCAGCTTCCAATTTTTCACTTTTTGTATTATCTTTTAAGTCTCTTTCCACTTATAATTCATTAACTGTCATAACAGAATCTTTTTTAATCCATACTCCTAAGTACCTCATTTTATCATGTCTCCAAAAATATGGGTATTGCCTAACCAATTTGTGTGTTGGTACATAGTTTATAGCTATTACCTTTATTTTATTTTCATTAGTTTTGTATCCCAAAAAGACTTAAAACTATTGCAGAATGTTCCACAGCACTAAAATGTTCTTGTCAGGTTTTATCAGGTATAAAATAATATCATTGGCTAATAAAGCCAACTTTCCTTGACTACTATACCAAGTATATCCTTGAATTTCTGAATGCCTTGTTTTCTTTGTCAGTGGTTCTAAATATAACTCGAATAACAAAGGAGAAAGAGGACACCCCTGGCTGATTCCTCTGTTCAAACAGAACTAAGCAGAGAGGACCCCTCCCCACTTTAATTTTTGTCTCCACTCCCTCATATATCATCCTAATCAACCTATAATTTTATCAGGGAATGAAAATGCATCCATTGCCTTATTCATAAAATCCCAACTTACTCTGTTGAATGCTTTCTCTGCATCAAGACCCAACAACAACAGTGATATTTTCTTACAATCTGCTTCTCTCTGGATCGTCATTGTTCTATTAATTTTGTCAAATGTTTGCCTCCTCTCCACAAAACCACATTGATACATACCTGTCAATTTTGGCATCACCTTTGCCATTTGTTTAACCATTACAAACATAAACATTTTATAATCATGGTTTAGAATCAAAATGGGCCTATATGAAGCAGCATCTGCAGATCTTTACTATTTTCAGGTACTTTAACCACCACCTCTTTTTTTCAGGATGTTGATGCGTATCTTCCTTTTAAAATAACATTAAACAGAACCTCCCAGATCTTTATCACTCTCTTCCCTCCAAGCTTTCAAGCTTCCACAGGAGTACCATCTATTCCTGAGGACTTTCCTGTAGATTGGTTATATATCACCATTTTTATCTCATCTCCTTCTATCTTAACTGTTAATAACTGAGCCTCATCTGCCTCTAACATTGGCATATTTAATTCTTTCATAAACATTTACATTTTTACTTTTTCTTGATTTACACATTTATCTGCTTTATACAGATTTTCATAAAATTTCTGAAATATTTCTAATACTGCTATAGGATCTCTGGTTTTCCTTGTTATAGGCTTCCTAAGCTTGGCAACAATCCTTTCTACTTTTTGTTGCCTGAGCCATTGTGCTAAAGGCTTTTGTGATCTGGAGTTATTGTCAAAAAAAACAGTTGCATAATAGCAATCCTTCTAAACTCATGCATATTATCAAGGTAGATCTGTATTTTTGAAATTAGCACTCTGCAATTGCACCTTTTCTTGTTCTGTTTTCTGCAATACTTTCACCTTTGTCAGTCCCTCTAAATAATTTTTGTTACTTCTTAACCATATCTCTTTTTTTATTTCAACACTATTTTTAAACTCCACTTTAATTTTATCCCTTTCCCTAGCTATATTTTCGGAAGAAATTTCTGTCTCCTGTAATAACTCCATTGCCTGTTCCTTAAATTCCTCTCTTTTTAACCAATAGGTGGGGAAGCACCAGCATTTCATTTTTATTTCATTACCCTGCATTTTTGTTTTAGTTACTATTGGCTTGTGATATGAAATAGTTATTGGATGCATATCCAGACATGCAGTTAAATGCACCTGTTCCTGCAAAATATAACTTCTGACTAGCCTAGTCCAGTTTTTGTACCTTGGTGAATAATATGTAAATTTTCCTACAACTGAATTCACAACTTCCATATCATATATATTTTTTTTATACATTTCCTCAAAAATCTGCCCTCTTTTGTTATAGTTTCCCTTCTAGGCCCCCAGATACATCCTCACTGTTGCAAATCAAATTCCATTCCCCATCTATAAGTAATATTCCCTGTTGAAGGCTGAATATTTCTCCCAGAATTTTCTGCAGTTCTTTCACAGCAGTTTTAGGTGGAATATAAATATATGCCAGTATAATCCTCCTCCCTTGCCAGTAGCCCCTTAGTACTGCAAATTTACCATTGTTGTCTTTTTTCCCCATCTTCTATCACTATTGTAGCTCCTCTCACAATTAATATAAGTGATCCCCTTTGCCTTTGTCCCACATATTCCACTAAATAACCATCCTGAAATCCTTTCATTATCAAATTCACATGCTCATTTCTTTCCAGTTATGTCTCCTGTAGCATATTTTGCATTTTTAATATAGTTCACTACTCTTTCTTTTTTGTATATATCTGTGAAACCATTAACATTTAAAGATTTTATGAAAAGTGTTGTCATTATGATAAAAAGTTATTATTCCCACCTGTTACATATAACAGTTTTTTAAATGTCTGGTTTCAGTTTTTGTGTTACATGCATACAATAATGCTTGTCAGGCTGATCTTTTATACAGTTATTTGTTATCATATCCATTTGAACCTAGGTCACATTTTATAAAACTTTTTGTTTTAATGAAAACCCTCAAAACACACACACACACACACACACACACACACACACACACACACACACACACACACACACACACACACACACACACCTAGGACACCTCCGGAACCTATTAACTTGATACTCACACAAAACTATGTTCATCTTCAAATAGTAGGAACAATTGTCCCAGACTGAAGCCACACTTACAGGCTTGAATCAAACTGTATTGAAAGATATCCATGATAAGATGCATGGTAGAGCCTGGGCTTCTGCATCCACTAAGTGCTGTCTGTTTTTGTCTTGTCTTTATTCCTCTCTCAGATGTAGAAAACAACTTGAATGCCTTCAGAAAATATTATCTCCTAGCCACTGAAAGAAAAAAGTATTCTCCTTTTTATTGCCCCCTTATCAGATTGTCTCCATAGAAACATAAAAATACAGCTACACAGTTGCCTTTGACTACAAACTTCTCTTTGTGCACTATGGACTTTTATTTGCTAGAGGATAACAATTATATTTAGTGTTCTTTTATTTACTTGCATTCCCCTTAAAACTTGTTATTAAATCAGGCCAAGGACCTCAATTCAGTCATTCCCCTATCCAAAAGTAAGGAAAAGCATATCAGTTTTACTTATATCATGCTGTTTTGTCCAGTGCTTCCTCTCTTTTTACATTACAGTGCCTACATTTCTTAAACCTGAACAAGAAAAAAGAAGAAGAAGAAGAAGAAGAAAAAGACACCTGTTTGCTTTAGTATCCCTATTACACACAAAAATAACTGAAAAGGCTATACTTGGTAACATTCAGTATATGCCATGTTTTATAAAAATACTGTTAAGAACAAAATATGTTTTACTTACAAGTTACCTTTTTTCTTCTTGTTCTCTCTCCTTAATATTCTTCAAATGTTAATGACATGAAGTAAGGCATATGCTTTGGAGTTCTCTACAAGTTTGACATTGTCAAAAAAGTCCAATATTTACAGGTTTTCCTGTTCTGTCATATTTCACAAATGTAATTGTTGCTTTGTAATCTCACATTTATTGACTGATTTCTGAGTTGCTGGTTTTCTTCCTCTTGATCTTCGTCACCCAGATCTAGCCTCTGTTTCATTTCCAATGTACTCCTGGGTCTTATAGTTAATGCTTTTTCCTGTCTCTCAAGCATTTTCATTTGGAACATTGGAAACATTTTCACTGGCATAGTCTCTCTAGGAGCTTTATTATCAGAAGAATAAGAAACATAATCCCCTTCTGTTTGATAGCTAACTTTTTAGACAAGTTTTATATTTCCTCCTTAGCATGTTTTGCATCAAAAATTAGTTTGACCTTCCAGGAAAAAAATATTCTGAAGACAGCTGAACACAGCAGCTTGAATCACACAACTGCTTCTGGATATTCCCTGATTGCAGGAGTAAATTTACTCCTGTTCTGCCTGGTGTAGAGTGAGTAATTATTTTTCACAAACACTCTACTGACCCCAACTTTTAATACTTCAGTCTTCTGCCACAATTTTGGCAGAATCAATTCTTTTTGGTTGGATTGCATATTTACTATTAAATGTCTTGGCTGCTTTCTTATAGCCAGGTTTGGAGCATTCACATGGCGTGCCCTTTCAATTAACCACTCCTGCTGTGGAATACCAGTCCAGTTGCTCATTTGTGCTTTCGTAAAATCAAAACAGTCT
The DNA here is from genome assembly GCF_019279795.1 of Protopterus annectens. Lineage (NCBI taxonomy): Eukaryota > Metazoa > Chordata > Ceratodontiformes > Protopteridae > Protopterus > Protopterus annectens. The sequence goes on from NC_056731.1 coordinate 1,356,768,745, forward strand.
GTTCCTTCCAGTTTCTCTGGTACATAAGAAAATCTCAGGTTACCCTATGTGCTTTGTCCTCTAATTCTACCATCTTTTGAAACATCTCTTCATGAGCAGTATCATACTCAGCCAGCCTTTTCTTCATTTCAGCATTTGAGTTTTGCAGTTTTATCAGCTCATCTGAATATCGGCTTAAAGCTTCTTCATTTTTTTCCAGCCTTTTGTTATTTGCGTTGATATACTCCTTCATTGTTTCATTTTATTTTAATCAGCTCTGAATGCATTTGACTTATGTTTATCTCAAGATTACTAGAAGTCTTGTCTTGCACCAAAGCTGGACCTTGAACTGCTTTTTGCTGAACAGCTGCAAGATTGTTCTCAACCAGCATTTTCTCCTCACTTTTTGTGATTGATTTTTTCAGGTTCTCCAAATTTCTTCTTTGCTAGTATCCAGGCAGTGCACTTACTAGCCAGTAACTGAAATATTTCTGAAAGACAAATTCACTGGCTCTCTTTTCTTAGTTTCTGTTTTCATATTGGGAGAGCTGAAATTAACTGGTTACTCAGTGTGCCACCCCTATATAGTCATCTTTCTTATTTATATTGTCTATTTTTAATTCAAACATATAGCTGCGATGGTGCAGTGGTTAGTGTTGTCACCTCACAGCAAGAGGTTCTCCGGTTTGATTCTTGTCTGGAGTGCCTTCTGTGTGGAATCTGCATGTCCTACCCGTGATCAAGTGATATTTAAAAAACATGCAGGTAGGTGTGTGTGTGTGTGTGTGTGTGGATGGGTGTGGCTTCTTTGAAGGTTGGGTGTCGGGCTGGCACCTCAGCACTGTAAAAATCCTCTGCTGATCATTAGCAGACCAGAGTAATGCTGTAGTGACCCCTAACTGGGAAAAGCTGAAATAAATTAGTATTTTTAATTCCAACACATGGTTGTTGAGAATCCAGGTGTTTAGAGCAAACCTTTCAATCAAAATATTTTATTTTTAAAAACAAAATAAAACCAGTTCCAAATCATCCTTCAAAAGAGGGACTGACTACAAATCATTCCCTATATAGAAAAGCTCTTCATCACTATAGACCTCTTCATATTCATTTCTTACATCTGAGATAAATATTAAGCACTTAGGTCTTCGTTTTAAAGAGACTTTATCATAATGACATAGCAGCCAAATACTCAGTTTAAATGAAGTGATCAGCAAATCACATTTAACCAATCACAAAATTCACAAATTTGAAGCTGTCTGCTTCAAGATAAATGTAATTGTTTTATTATTCTAATTAAATTGTTTTATAATGGAAATAAAATCAATTAAGATTTAGCTTTGAAGACTATTTGTGATTCTGTTATCCTGATTTTTTTTGTTTTTGTTTTTGTTTTAAATTTTACTCTGCTGGAAACAGGTGTTTAGTTTTTCTACTTATTCTTGTTAATCAGACTCAAGGACATTTCTTGTGCTGAACTCCCAGTCGGTATAGAACAATTTTCTGAAATATTTATTGTAAGCAAAACAAACATATAGACTGTGATTCTCAAACACTGGCCATGATGTTGTTGGCAGCAGTGCATGATGAGTGGCAACTTGCAACTTGCAGGTATGAGTGACTCAAAGTGACACTGAGCATGAGCAGAAGAGGCAGAGCAATTATGTTGCTTGCATTATATGCAGTATATGCTAATGGTTATATAATGACATGGTAAAGAGCAATAGTATTAAAATGACTGACTCTATATACGCAGATGAGAAAAATCAATATGCTTGTGTGATTCTGAGACGTGTAAAATCTGTGACTGCAAGCATAACCATTGGTGAATCTGACCACCATAAAATCCTAGTGTTACAACAAGGGGAAGAATAGAACAATGCCAGGGTTAGGCAAGCTTTAGCAAATGTTTATGTGCAACAGGCTGTCATTGCCACTGGTAGGTATATTGCACTTCATCACTCTCAGAGACACCATGTCATTCAAAAGAGCTTAGCATTTTGTGGCCCTCATGACATCAGCATTGTAGAATGGTACTTTGTGGGTACAGCTACAATTCAGGAGCTGATCGCTATGTGTCCTCTTCATCTGCAGCTCTATGGGTGTCATGCATTACTAATCCTAGTGGATATTAAGATATGTGCAGCTTTGAAAGTGCTATTCATAGATACCTTTCAGTGACCATTGGGGGACATAGTGGAGGTATCACAGGTATTATCCATTAGGATACTCCCCAGTTCCTTAACACCATGCTCCAGCATATGGGGAACATATGTGGTTTCCTCTTAACACAGAGGAGAGACAGCCAATGACATGAAAGACTTTTGTGATGTGGCCCTTTTCCCTGATGCACTTGGAGCTATTGACTGCATCTGCATTGAAGTAAAAGCTCCATCTGATAAGCTGGGGTGAAGGTACAAGAACTGTAATGGTTATCACTCCAACTGCCACTTTCCTATAATGCACATCATGTAATTTACAATGTATCTGTAGGCCACCCAGGCTATACTCATGACTCCAACATAAGGCACAGTGTGACTTATATTTACAGTTCATGAGGGGAAACTTCCCACTAAGGGCATCTTACTGGTGATGCCAAATATTCTCTGGAACGATGGTTAATGACACCAGTCAGGAATCCATAGAACATGGCAGACAATGGATGCAAATATACACATCGGTTATCATCAAACATATGTTTGGGCTGTTGAAGATGTGTGTTTGCTTCCAGGATGTGTCTGATGGTGCCCTGCAGTGTGACCCTAGCATGTGTGCAAATATATTCTCAACATGAACAATGTTACATACTACTATATTGAAGAATCAGTTGCAAAAGGGAGGGAATATACAGGAGGAGTATTCCCTACTACCTTAATGAGTAGAAGGTGACCTATGTAAGAAGCTAGTGGAGGATTAAGGAGCAGAAGGTGACCATGCTAAGCAAAGATGGGAGCAATACACTGTGGCACTGTCCAAGAAGCAGCAGCTTACTCATAGCTTTGGGACAGATTTAAAACATATATACTATTGTAAAACTGATGTGTACAAACTTAAAATTAAACCGTGCTTATCTATGTATGGCTGACAATACTGTGCAGCAGACATCCCAAGTAACAAAGTACAAAGTGCAGGGCAGTTATCATCATTTGCACAGTGTGGGTGGGAGTACAAGTGTGTAGTGCCTTTCACAGGGAAATGTGTGTGTTGTCTAACTATAACTCATGTTGTGCAGAGTGTGTGTGTGTGTGTGTGTGTGTGTGTGTGTGTGTGTGTGTGTGTGTGTGTGTGTGTGTGTGTGTGTGTGTGTGTGTGTGTGTGTGTGTGTGTGTGTGTGTGCGCGCGTGCATGCGTGTGTGTGTGTGTGTGTGTGTGTGTGTGTGTGTGTGTGTGTGTGTGTGTGTGTGAGTGTGCTGGGGCAAAACCTCTGAAAAAGTTCCTACACTGCGGCTGGGTCCTCCTAATACGTCCACAGAAGAAGTGCATGCATCCTGTGCTTGCTCTTATCAATGGGAACTGTCTCCCTTTGGAGTGTCAAAGGCAGTAACAATGCCCTTAAGTTATTTATATATTTATTTTGCATTTGTTTTCCAAGATAGTCTGCCTGGGCAAGTAACCCATTTCAGCAAAGGCGTGGGGAGAAAAGCTTCACAAAAATAACAGTAATGCCTAATACAAATTTAAAACAATGAACAGAAGCACTAATATCTATTGCAAATGCTAAACAACATAAGTCTATATATATATATATATATATATATATATATATATATATATGTATATATCCATCCTCAACCCCTTTTCCTATTTTGCACATGGGGTTGGGTTGTCACTTCTGCAGTGACAGTCATCTCAAGCCAAGATTTACACTGCTGGGTGGCTAGCCCTGCCACAGGATGTATATATATATATATATATATATATATATATATATATATATATATATATATATATACACACACATATAGACTTAAATTACAAAAAAATGAAAACAAAATAGCAAATCGATTAGATATCAATGTAGTGAAAATTCAAGTGTACGGTGAGGCTTTCAAGTGGGTATATGCACAAATTATACATATACAACTACTGGCTCCGTTTTATTACATATATACAAATTACATATAGGAATTTTAATTTGGTTTTCTTACATATCTCTAAGGAAGCTAAGCCTAAGTAGATTTTGTCATGGAAACAAGATTAGAATTTGTAAAACAGAGAAAAGTTAAGTTACGCAAGAGAAATAGGTTAACATAAGAGAAACTTGTTTACTTATTCAGTTAACAGAGAGAAGTGATACAAAAGTAATTTATTCAGATAGTCATTATTGCAGTAAAATATAAGGGTGTGCTTGTATAAAATTATGCTGGTATTGAGAAGGAACATAGCCAGGGATTGTTTAAGGGTTATTTAAGTTTGAGTTTAAAGGGTTTCACTTTGGCCTTTTTTACACAGATTGGGGTGGTATCCTAAAGTCTTGAGACATAGAATAGAGTGGGTTCCTGCAGTAATGTTAGATTTGGTAGTTGTGAATAAGAATTTTTCACTTAAGTGTAGACCCCTCTTCAGTAAGTAGTGTTGTAAGTTTTTTTATAAGGAAGGACAGTTTTCGGGCTTATGAATTAGACTCTGAACTGTAATTAGCTTTATGTAGGATAGGTAATGTGGAAGTTCATGCCAGTTCAGTTGCTTCAGGGCCTGGCAATGGTGGATTTTGTGAGTGAGGTTGGCAGCAAATTTTGATATTTTGTTGTAAGATGTAGCTAGTATTGTCTTATAGGTAGCATCCAGATTTGTAAGGGCTGGTGATATGTAAAACAGTCATGTAAGGAAATAGGGGAATTCAATGTTTTTTCTGGCAGTGTCTGAGAGATAGGGTATAGCTCTAGAATAATCTTAGTTTCTGGTGTTATTTTTTTAATGGTTTACAGAATATGTTTATTTATTTATTTATTGACATTTCAATACCAGGAAAGTCTGATGGGTTAGAAGCCCATTTTCAGCAGAGATCTAGGGAGAAAAACTCCAAATTATTACAAAACATTTTAAGAACAATAATTTTAAAATCTTTGCCTATGTCACAAGTGATAATTCAATAAAGGTATTAAAAAAATGTTATGATCTTCAAAAATAAAACAAAAACATCTGCAGTTTAAATAACTACAACAGATTAGACATAAAGTAAAAATACTGGTTAAGAATCAATACAAGTTATATGGCAATTATTTAATATTTAGAGGAATTTTTTGACAGTTTGTACAAAAATTAAAGAAAAATTAGTCAAATACAGACAATGCAAACAATGTTGATCAAATCTTTGATTTTCATCTATTTTGACACGATTCTATAGACAAGAATGCCTCTTGGGTAATTTCTTGTAACTTTGCTAAGTTTGGGCAGATAATCATAGAGTCATTTGCATATTATACTATGTCATCTTGTTTTGATGAAGTGTGGAGATTGTTTCTGGAAATATTAAAGAGGAGAAGTCTCAAGATGAATTCCTAGGAGGATACCGACTTGAGACATATAGGAAAGGTAAGGAATCTTGCTGTCACTTTAAAGTTTGCTGTCTGATAAGTAACCAGGAGAGAGTTGTGTGACTGACACCTGAGGAAGAGAGTTCTGCTATGAATTTTTGTTATGAAATTTGTCAAATGCTTTGGCAGGTCAAAGGATAGTGGTGAGAATAGGTATCCTACATTCCTGTTGATGTTGAAGGTATTGGCCAAGTTAGTTAAGGTTGTTGTGCTATGGTGAGATTGGAATCCATGCAGTGTCTTGGAGAAGATATTATTATCTGTGAGATATTTTAGCAATAACCCATAAATGAGTATGGGAAATTCTGGATTTTGTTGTGGTTGGTGTGGTTTGATCATGAAAGGCAAAGCCTTTGTGATTAAACAAAGCCAGCTGTGTATAAATCCAGCATTACCCACACTCAGAAGTGGGTTATTGCTATTATGCAATGACATTATGTAAGAAAATAATTTACCTTTTCTAAATAATGTCATTATATAAAGGGCCTTTAGTGTTCTTCTACTGATCTGCCTGAAAAAGAGATATGTAAATCATGTATTGCACATGCATTTAGCTTGTACGAGTTGATGCATGTACTGTGAATACATGAAAATAAAATGGCTTGCTAAATCTACATAGGAATCACATTATTTAAAAAGTGATTCCCCTCAACTGGCATTTAGCAAGTCATTTCTATTTTTATTTTCTAATTATATGCTCTGTTTTTGCTTTATTTATTTTTTTTAGGAGACTGCTTGCATCCTATTATTTATGTGAGGATGCTTATGGACTCCACAGGTCTATATTATATTCTCGAAAGTCGACAGTGTCGAATCTGACATTGTCGACATGAGACTAGCGAATGCTCGGAATCTCGAGCGTGTAAACAGAAATCTCCATAATGAGAGATTTCCCATTTATTGCAATGTAGTGTGGTCTTGGAGTTGGTATATTTAAGTAGCGGGGGTGTGGGGGGTGCAGCCCTCCACGTGGGGGTTACAGGGGGCTTGACCCTTTTTTAAAACCCATTAGGGTACTTTTTTTTTTTTTGTCTTTTTGTAAGGTCGATGTTTGAAGACATCGACCATATGTTGCTCGATGTTTTCAACCATCAATCTTATAATATAGACCCGGACTCCACAAGCCCCAGTTGTGATTTTTTTTTTTTATTTCTGTCAATGTTGTTCATTTGTGTATTAGTTTTTTTTTTTTTTGGCAGGTAATGGTTGAAAGGACAAGTTTCCACCCTTCTATTTACTGAAAACTATTTTCTCCAATTTACAGTCTGAGAAGAGGATAGGGCAGCTGTAACTATTTATTTTAATGGTAATAGGTGCGCAGACTTGAGTTTTTTTTATCCAGTTTATGGAGATAAGAGCAAAGCTGCTTAGCTATTTGTTTTAATAAATACAGCTGCTGAAGGTGTAGTTTATTTTCACTGCTTTGTGAAAATTTAAATACTGCAGCTTCTACTACCAAGAGAAAAGGATGTGCTGTCCATTTTGCTGGGAACATTTGATTTACAACAGGCACTCTGACTGGTCTGTCCAATGTGAGTACACATTTTTTGAATATTAAATGATGTTTATTGTATAATTGAGGAGTTGTGAGTGTATGCATTTTTCCATAAGTTTTGACAGAGTGGCTACAATAACTACTGGTCTATAGTGTTGGAAATTAGAAGTGGTTCTCCCTTGATACAGGGATACAATGAATGATTCTTTCCAAAGGGTAGGGGCATAGTTTTCTTTAATAAATATGTTAATCAGAAGAGAGACTGGGTAGGCTGGTGCATCACCTGCAATTTTAATATCTTTATCTGGAAGTTTGATAGATGGCTAGGATGGGTTGTTTCAGATTTTTAAGATGATTTTTGATTATTGAAGTTGGGACAGGTTAAACGGTAAATGTAGCTGATTTTTCTTTTACTTATTTTTTTAAGATCTATAGATTTTGAAGATGATTTTTGATTTTTGAAATTGGGACAGTTTGAATGGTGAATGTACCTATTTTTTTCTTTTTTTTAAAGATCTGTAGGAACAGAGATAGAAGACAGGCAGCTGTTCTTGAATAAAAACAGTACTGTTTGCTTGAAATGAGTGTTAAACAGGGTAGCAATACTATCTCTACAATTACATGTGGTGGAAAAGGACATGGTAGTATATCCAGGAGGAAGTAAGGTATTTACTAATATCCAGAATTGTTTTAGATTATTTTGATGTTTATGTTGGAGGTTGGTGTAATACTATGGTTTGTTTGATTTCAGTTGTTAAGCCAGGTTTCATAAATGCCTGTATTTTTACAGTGAATATTGTGTGTTAGTTTTTGACCAGTCTTTTCAAGTTGTATCTACTTGTAACATAGCTGTTTTGTTTTTTTCATTAGCCATGGTGCTAGATTAGTTTTAAGTCTTATTGTTCTTAGTGGTGCTTGGTAACTTAATATGCTACAAAATATTGTGCTGAATTTGGAAACTGCATTAGCTTGGAGTGTTCCTTAAAACATTCCACTTACACTTTCCTATGTTAGCAATAAAAAAGGTCTTTATTAAATATTGTTAAGTTGCATACCTGGTTGTACAATATTTTTTTGTTTTGTTTATAGGGTTGTGTTGTTAACTACAAAAGTTGGAAGGCAGTCACTGATTATCTCGGGTAATCATTCCTAGTTGGATATTTTGTTTGGTTTGGTAGTGATTATTCAGTCTAATGTGGATTGTCTGTCACCGCTTTTGTTGACACTTGTTGGGGGGAGACTAGTTGGATGAAAATGTATAGATTTAAAGTTTGCTGGAATGTCTGAAATAATTAATTAGCAGTCTATGTTAAGGTCATCTAGTATGACTGTATCCTGGGAACTGCTTAGAGATACCAAGCAAAAGATTTCTTTATCTGTTGTGATGTTGTTACCTGATGATATGCATGGTGCTATAATGGAGATGCTTAAATGGTTATTGACTTTGAGGAGTGTAGTTAGATTTTTTGCATTATTAAATCTGGGTGGGATCTGGGGGTAAAGTATTACTCTTAGTTTGCGTTATGTATGATTGCTACTCCACCTATCTTCTTGTCTATTCAATCCATTCTATGGACATTGTAATCTAGATGTAAGTTTTATGTTTTAAAAAGTAAGTTTGATGAGTAAAGATCTACACATACAGGGATTTCAGTTATCTTATTGCAGATAATACTGAGATTCATATTTAGCAGGAGCAGAGTGGTTCTACTGTAAGAAACAGGGGCAGACAGGAAAGGTCATACTTTGGAGAGGTTGGTGTGGTATATGAGTTTTGTGTGGGACATGGACTGGGATGAATATCTCAAATGAGGTTCAGCTTTGGTGCATAGTGACTGTTGTAGCATAGTCATTTATATATTTTTAAAGCTTGTTTATTTAATACAAAGTTGTGGGCCTGGTATCTGCATTTAAAAATATATGTCCTTTTAGTTAAGTATAAGGCAGGTGATATGTTGTTCAGGTAAGATGAGGTGTTATATATAACAATATTAGGGTTGGTTGATGTCACACATCTAGGTTGCAGAGTAGTGTGGTATGTTGTTAACTGGCAAAGTACTGTTAATTGTAGGGATGTAAGTATGTGAGGAATAGGCATTACAGTGAGGAGGAAATACCTAAGAGGTAAATGTGGTTGAGAAGGAGTACCATTAAAATATGTGGAAGAAAAATTCCAGGAGGAGATACTGCATGGGCTGCTGGCACTGGGAGATGTGTGTGCGTGCGTGTGTGTGTGCGCGTGTGTGTGTATGTGCACGCACACGTGCATGCTTGTATGTGCACGTGTGTGTGTGTGACACTCCACCGAATCGCAGATAACCGACTCCACTTACCCAAAATCTTACTGTACTGAAACTACACCTCTCCAAATAACACATCATCAAAACTCAATAATGGAACATATCACAAACAACAACATATGTAGTAACTGCAATTTTATATACCCAGTATCAGGCAAGAAATATACTTTTAAATATGCTGCTACATGTATTACATCATATGTTGCTTACTTCGCTACTTCTAAATGCTGTTTAAGTTTTTATGTAGGGAAATTAAACAAAGTTCAGAGATCGAATCATTGAGCACAAATCTGATATTCGTAGAAGTGTATTGACTAATGTGTTAGCTAAGCATGTAGTTGATAATGGAACTAGCATGAATTTGTGTTTAGAGTGGTTGATATACTACATAAAGATTTAAGGGAGGTGATATAAATAATAATTTAGAATTGAAAGAATATGCTTGGATAATAAAGCTAAGGGCAAGCCATGAATGCGGAATAAATAAGATGGTTAGTATTAAACCTTTTCTCAAACAGAAACACTTGTGCTTGAAATGATGTGAATTATACTGTTTTTAGTTTGTAACCCAGCCACTGGGGATGCACAAGCCAGTGCATTTCTTTGTGCCGGTCCCAAGCCTGGATAAATGGGGAGGGTTGTGTCAGGAAGGGCATCCGGTATAAAACTTCACCAAATCATTCATGCGGACATAGCTGGGTAACTACAGCAGAGCTAGTAAGGGAGACAGCTAGAAAGGTGCTTGGTATGACATCTGGACAGAGGAAGGATGACAAGGAGACATGGTGGTGGAATGAGAAAGTACAGGAGAGTATACAGAGAAAGAGGTTGGCAAAGAAGAAGCGGGATTGTCAGAGAGATGAAGAAAGTAGACAGAAGTATAAGGAAATGAGGTGCATGGCAAAGAGAGAGGTAGCAAAGGCTAAGGATAAGGCATATGAAGAGTTGTATGAAAGGTTGGACACTAAGGAGGGAGAAAAGGACCTGTACTGATTGGCTAGACAGAGGGACCGAGCTAGGAAAGATGTGCAGCAGGTAAAGGTGATAAAGGATAATGAGGGAAACATACTCACAAGCGAGGAGAGTGTATTGAGCAGATGGAAAGAGCACTTTGAGGGGGTTGATGAATGAGGAGAATGAGAGGGAGAGAAGGTTGGATGATGTGGGGATAGTGAATCATGAAGTGCAATGGATTATCAAGGAGGAAGTAAGGATAGCTATGAAGAGGATGAAGAATGGAAAGGCTGTTGGTCCAGATGAAATACCTGTGGAAGCATGGAGGTGTTTAGGTGAAATGGCAGTGGAGTTTATAGCCAGATTGTTTAATGAAATCTTGGAAATTGAGATGATGCCTGAGGAATGGAGAAGAAGTGTTTTGGTACTGATTTTTAAGAATAAGGGTGATGTGCAGAGCTGTAGTAACTACACAGGGACTAAATTGATCAGTCACAGCATGAAGTTATGGGAAAGGGTAGTGGAAGCTAGGTTAAGAAGGGACGTGATGATTATTGATCAGCAGTATGGCTTCATGCCGGGAAAGAGCACTACAGATGCGATGTTTGCTCTGAGAGTGTTGATGAAGAAGTACAGAAAAGGTCAGAAGGAGTTGCATTGTGTTTCTGTAGACTTAGAGAAAGCATATAACAGGGTGCCTAGAGAGGGTTGTGGTATTGTAAGAGGAAGTCAGGAGTGTCAGAGAAGTATGTAAGAGTGGTACAGGATATGTACGAGGGTAGTGTAACAGAGGTGAGGTCTGTGGTGGGAGTGACGGATGCGTTTAAGGTGGCGGTGGGATTACATCAAGGATCAGCTCTGAGCCATTTCTTATTTGCAATGGTGATGGACAGGTTGACAGACAAGATCAGACAGGAGTCCCCGTGGACTATGATGTTTGCAGATGACATTGTAATCTGTAGTGAGAGTAAAGAACAGGTGGAGACGACCCTGGAGAGATGGAGATATGCTCTAGAGAGAAGAGGAATGAAGGTCAGCAGGACTAAGACAGAATATGTGTGTGTGGATGAGAGGGAGGATAGAGGAATGGTGAGGATGCAAGGAGTAGAGGTGACGAAGGTGGATGAGTTTAAATACTTCGGGTCAATAGTTCAGAGTAACGGTGAGTGTGGAAGGGAGGTGAAGAAGAGAGTATAGGCAGGATGGAGTGGGTGGAGAAGAGTGTCAGGGGTGATTTGTGACAAACGAGTACCAGTAAGAGTGAAAGGGAAGGTCTACAAGAGGGTAGTGAGACCAGCTATGTTATATGGGTTGGAGACAGTGGCATTGACAAAAAGGCAGGAGTTAGAGCTGAATGTGGCAGAGTTAAAGATGTTAAGATTTGCACTGGGTGTGACAAGGGTGGACAGGATTAGGAATAAGTATATTAGAGGGTCAGCCCAGGTTGTAAGGTTTGGAGACAAAGCCAAAGAGGCAAGATTATGTTGGTTTGGACATGTGCTGAGGAGGGATGCTGAGGATATTAGGAAAAAGATGCTAAGGATGAAGCTACCAGGTAACAGGAAAAGAGGAAGGCCTAAGATAAGGTTTATGGATGTGGTGAGAGAGGACATGCAGGTGGTTGGTGTGGCAGAGCAAGATACAGAGGACAGGAAGAAATGGAAACAGATGATCTGTTGTGGCAACCCCTAACAGGAACAGTCGAAAGAAGATGATGATGACTGTTTTTAGTTTGTGGTTGGTTGAGCTGTGTCTTGTTCCCTTATTAATTTGCTATTTAATTGAAACTTTTATCTCTCTTGGTATCATACTGAAGAAGGATTGTTATCTGCAAGCTTTGTGCTGCATTTTAATAAAGAGTTTAAGTGTTGCTAAGCCATTGATTTCTTTTTTGTATTGCTACTGTGTTTTAATGGCTATAACTTTATCATGGTTCTTCTTTTATTTTTTGATTTAACTGGGTCAATCCCACTAGACTACTAGCCTCTTTTCCGGGGGCATCCAAAGTGGTATTTATACCACTAGGGGAATTTTGGCCAGGGCATTGGAGAACTTCCTCTACTCTTTTCGGTAGGTGCTGAAGGATCTTTTATAAATCCACCCGAGTTATCACCAGCTCAGGCAATTGGGACCTCACTTTAATGTCTAATCCAAAGGACAACACAGTCAGGAGTGCAGCATCCTCCTTTTGCTGCATGACAGTGTCAGCAATTGATCTACCAGGTGTGGGAAAAGAACCCACACCCTTCTTTTCCAAAGGTGTGTATATGTGTTTGCTACCTGTTGTGCAACTGACACTGAGAAGCTAGTAAGGCTAGAAGAGAAACAGCCATGGGATGCATGCATCTCGCACATCTGGTTTCCAGTAGAGGGACTTCATAGTACCAACAAGTAATGGAACATGTCCAGGATGGCAAACATATGGGACATGCACTCCATCACATCATCACGCATACCCTGTAACACATGGTCTATCTTTCCAAAGACTGATATGCTGCTGGATCATGTCTCTATGATGGCTTTGCACATTCACTGTTTTGCAGACATATAAACAGATAGCTCGGGGGGGGGGGGGCAACACTCATTGCATTTATTGCTACTAGCATGCAAAACACCCCTGTCTTTCCCATGCATTATGAAGCTTGTTGTGGACAATAAGGGCTGTGTTGTAGGGGAAGATGTACCATCCTGCCTAGATCTGACAGTGACAACCTGCCCTTCACCATTAACTTGTTTATCTTGTGTGGGCTCTGCAGGCACAGAGGCCATGTCTACTAATTGGGTATGGGTCATGGATTCCACTTTCCTTGGATTCAACACAGACACCATATTACCTGACTGTGAAAACTGTTCTACTACAGTAGTCAGAATCAGACTAATTTCCAACATTAGGCAGTAGGATACACACCGTGACTGAGCCTAATAGTGTGTCACATGTAAAGACAACAAAATAAAATTGCTACAATAAGTATGACGTATCACCTTTACTTTATTACAGTGCAGAAAGTGTACTTATGGAAGCAGAGGTACAACTTGTGCAGGCAGACTTTACTTTGTTCAGGTGCTGTTTGTAGCCCTGATGATCCTACAAAACAACAGAAATACAAATGTAGTGATCTGCACTATGATACACCATGCAGCAGTATACACTTACCACAGCAGTACTTTCACATACCTGTGGCATCTACAGTGGAGAACCAAGGGGCACTACATAGTATAGTACTTATGTCCAGCACATCACCATGAGATATTGATGAGTCTGATACCCCATGCAGAGAGGCAATGAGCACATTTGTCTCAGTTAATGGCGTTCAACCAGTGTTCCGCCTCCAGTCAAACTACCCTCCCATGCAAGATGGACAGTATGCTTCTGTACATATCTAGTTATATTGTTGGCCCTGCAATGGACTTGTTCCTAGTTCATGTCATGGATAATAACAGAATTGATATCATTAACAACATCTTCCCATGCATGTTTATGGTAGGACCAGTCAGATATTTCCTGGCTGAAAATGCATCAACCATGGAGAAGGAGGCCTTGCAGAAGGATCTCAGTTTCAAAGTACAGAACTTACATTTCTGTGCTGTAGGGAGAAATAATAGGCTGTGTGAGTTCACCAATAGAGATATCCCATTTTTAGCACTGGCCCAGGAGAAACCATCCAGATGCATGTCTTTGGAATGTGGGAGGAAACCAGAGCACCCAGGGGAAACACAAACAAAATGTACGGAGGACATGCAGACTCCACACAAAAGGCACCCCAGCCAAGAATCAAACTGAAGAGCCGCTTGCTGTGAGGCAACAATACTAACTGCTGCACCACTGCATCACCCAGTGCCATGTCTTTTTCAATAAACTACTCCTAATGTGTTGGGTGAAATTATGTCAATATATGCTTAAGTTCAACAAACTGGGCAGACATCATCCTTGCCATTACTAACGCCATTATTTCCCCCACCAGTTCCTCCCCCACATGTAGTCTTGTCCCACTGTAGCCAACATGCCTACCAAGTTTCAGTAGTATTGCATGTTAGCTTACAAGGAATCCTAACTAGCAGCCCTACAACCATTCATATAACAAATGACTGCAAATAGTCACCCTCAGCACCAATAAAGGCTATATACCACCGTGCTAATGCCACTGTCTGAATGTTAGTTTACCTCAACAACAAAAATGTATAGCTGTTATTTCATGTTCTCATACAGCGGTAGTGCAGCATACAGCTGTCAATTAATGGGTGACTGAGCATACTTTTAGAATGTCTTTCCTGTATTTCAGTTTCCAGCAGAGAGAGGAACACACACTTATGCAACAACAGAGCACACTTCTGCCACCTTCATAATGTCTTGTACATTGCACAGTGTTTTTAGCCAGCAGTTAAAAACAGTTTGCTCTGCACCTTTAAATGCTGAGTAATGCTCTCACTTCAAGCTGTTTGACCTTAGTAAACCTCAGCATTACTTTTGGAGATTTACCTTAATTGCATTTCTTACTGCAGCAGTAGGTGAAGAATGTCTCCAACGCAGTCAAATTCACAGACTAGCACATTTGTACAATCCAGACCTCCACAGTACAGACCAGCAAAGACACATGCACTGAAAAGGAGTTCTTACCTCACAAAGCCAGTACTGTTGCTTTACGTCTCAACAAGCCTTCAGAAAGGTGCGTCAGCTTTCCTTAATATTGTTCCACATATACTTCAGTAGGGTGATGAGGCACCCTACAGCTGCGAGGGCCTACGTATTCAAGCCTACGAGTATGGTGATTATGCAGATGAGGACCTATCTCACAAATGTTTTTGAATTGTTCTCTCTAAGCATTGTGAGTATAATTATAGTTGCATGAAGAGTCTCACTCAGTCTCAAGCATGCACGAGTGCCTGTGGGGTGCATTAAGCATGTGTAGGCAGATCAAGGACTCATATGAGAATGTTGTATTGCAATTATTACCTCTGCAGCTAAGGGAGGTGCTAAAGAGTGAAGTAGTGTTTAATTTTGAGCAGTATGCAGAAAATGCATACTTGTGTCATTTAGCACACGTCTATGTCAATCTCACATGCCAATAATATTGGCACTATCTGTTTCACACTCCATCAGACATTGTGCTACTGTTACATGATTAATTGCAAAATGGAAAACAAGCATGACCATGATATGCTAACTATTATTCTCTAGAATGTGGCCACAAACATGACCTTGGCTTCCAATGGCACTGATGTTTGCATGACACCCAGGTTCTGCAGTAAGGAAGCAAAAGTCTTCCATTATACTCTTCACAGGAACCACTGAGAGCAACTCTTTGGGGACTCTTGTGAGAGTGCTCAGTACAAGGTAGATGCCTGGCACTGTTGTTCTCAGTGCTGTCAGTGACACAACCAGCATGCCTCACTCTAGTGGGCAGTGCAGGCACCACTATGCCATCATGAGTTTCTGTGCTGATGCGAAGAACAGGTCTAAGTACACATAAAATGCACTGGATGTATGCCAGTCCACTTGCTACTGCTGTTTTTTTTTTTGAGTATTACACTGAAGGTATGTAACTGTTTTCATTTCTGTCTACAGCTTAGGAGGCTATTTAGGTGGATAGTCTCCTATTCCTGAGAAGGTTGGTCTGCCTTCCCAGGTGCAGGGGTGCATATGTCATTCTCTTTCTTCCTTGAAATGTTCTTGCATTGCATATAATTGTTTTACTGAATTAGTTCTGCGAAAGCTGCCTGCTTACCTGTAAGCCATGCAGTGGAACATGTTGGTAAGTATACCTGTCTGTGCATTGCTGTTGCCATGTTTATGCTTTCATGAGAAATGATCAACATTTAGTCAGGCAGACTATGTGTATACCAGTTTCACTGTTAGGTCCGTACATTTTTGCTTGTGATACAGTAAATCATAGTACAGAAAGGCATCTGTTATTACAGAGAAATTTAGGTTCCAGTACTTTGTAGCAGAGCACCAGTAAGTACTAGGAAGTGGAAGTATGACATCCTGAACATAGTTCCCCATTAGCACCTTGTTGGATATAGATGAAATAAAAACACTTCCAAAACTAATAAAGAAAATTGTTTTAATAAGCTAAAAACCTCACACATGATCACATCACGGCACACATTTTAGACACTATACATTGGCGTTTAAAGAACTGGGTTGGCAGTTGTTTAGCTGTACATAAAACCACTGGATTAAATAATAACATAAATATTAAATGTTATTTAGGAAGTCTTTATCCATGTAATAACTTGATGCCGGAGTGTATGATTTTAAATGCTATTTTTTACATATACTTTAGTGTGCATTTAAATGTGGGTCATGTCATGTCATGTGCGAGTCTTTTACCCCCGGATTTACTAATCTTCTGTGCAGGACTAGCTTAGTCCTGCATAGAAGTGACCATTTAGGAGTAGGATGGCAGCGCACCATGCATATTAATGAGGCACGCTGCCTGAGCTCCTAATCTTACAGAGCATGTAAGAGTGCAGGGGGCGTGTCTGAGAGCAGAGCTCACAGAATATACACACCCCCACAATGCAGAACAGCAGAAAGGGGTAAGAAATGAGCAAAACCACTCATAAGTGTCCACATAACCCCACCAACAGTCCCCCTTGTGTACAACAGCAACAGTATATATAAATAAAATGAAGAAACCCTTTTATTTATTTTTTTTTTAAACTCAGATTAAAGCTAACCTTAGGTGCACGGGTGTGCTGATCGCTTAGCTACCATTAATGCAGCTTAAATGGCTGAAGAGGATAACAAGGAAGATATATGCACATGAAGCAGCATAGCAATAGTGTAATGGGCAGAGAATTTGCCTTACGAGCAGGCATTCCTGGTTCGAGTCCCACTACAGCACCTTCTATTTTCCATGGCAAAGCATGTTATGAGTAATATTTATGTTGCATAACCCACTAAGTAACATATTTTTATGAACTGGAGTGCTGCAGTAAATGCACATGTGAGGTGTCAGTGTCACAATGAATAAGGCACTAGTAAGCAGGTGTAAGCACAAATAAATAAGCAATAGTAAGCATATTTAAGCACTAGTAAATGCACATGTGAGGTGTCAGTGTCATAATGAATAAGGCACTAGTAAGCAGGTTTAAGCACAGATAAGCCAGTAGTAAGCATATTTAAGCACTAATAAGTGGGCTTCAGCCTGTTTGTGTGGCGGTAAGCAATGCCTGCACTGGTTAAGCAGTTCTAAAGCTAACTCTCTGTAAGCAGATGTAACGGCAGGTTAGCATTGCTTACCGTCATGCAAACCCATGCAAACCCGCTTACAAATGCTCAAAAGTGCCTTAATCACTCTGTATCAAATGGCCCTTGTTCTGCCCATCAACAAAATAAACAGCCATGGAGGTCTCGAACCCAGGAACCTAGATACCATAATCACACTCGTTAAACAGCAAGCCATGACAGAAATGCAGAAGAATGAGGTAGCAGGAAACAAGTCCTCACCATAGTATAATGAAAGTGAGCCTGTTAAAGGAATCATTATACAGCCATATGTTCCATAACCTACTACATAACATAAATATGTGAACTGGAGTACAGCCGTAAGCCCAGAAGTGAGGTGTAATTGTAATAGAGTGTTGTGGTCCCCAAAAAAACACAAGGACCCCACAGAGTGTATGTACAAATTAATCACTGATACCAGGCATACATATAAGGTGTAATGAATAATAATCCAATGCCAAAAAGGCATTATAATGCAAAGTCTAATGTAAGCAATGTTAAGCATTGCACAGGCCAGCTTAGGAGATGTAAACAATGTGTAGACCAGCTAACTCATTGTGCCCAGTGGTATACACCTTTAAACAATCTCAACGCTAGGTAAGTTGGTTTGTCCATAGCTTAGCCTTTTCAAAACTGGCCAATCACGGAAAAGTGTGGGAAACTGGCCCTACTTAAACCCAAGAGGCAGGAATACATCTCATAACTGGTTGTAGCTTCCCCTTGCAGGCACTATGGCAGTAAGGGGAGAAGGTGTGTGCTTCCAGGAGCAGCGCTGGTGCATCCAGGAGTCCAAGGTCATGGCAGGAATACTAGTTAAAGTACATGCTCAGAGAGTACTGCAGGGCCAGAACCAGGGCTCCCAATATAAGGCGGAGGCCTGGGACCATCTCACCCGTGACCTCACCAGTGCTACTGGCATACCCAGAACTGGTGAGTAGGTCAGGCAACATTATGCCGACCTGAAGCAGTGTAAGGGGGAGCTCTTGGATGAGTGGCTCCAAGAGGCTAGAGTATCAGGGGATGTTCCAGACGTGTGTAAGTATCACCCCAGTATGTGTGTAATAATTGCCAGCTCAGGTATATCATGGATAGGTATGGCTAAATATTTTTCTTATGTCCCCCACAGCTGCAGTGGCGCAGGCCACGAACCAGGAGGCCCACATCAGTCGCCTGGCGAGGTTGCGAAGTGAGGCAGGTCAGTAATACCTATGCATTTACTGTCATAGGAAATAAAATAAAAGTAGTAGTAAATTAATTGCTAGTATAAAGCCTGAACTGTTCAAGGCAAGTACTGCATACACAAGAGAATATGGCAGTGAGTCTCATATTGTCTGTAAGTCAATAAACATGTAATAGCCTGACAAAACAGGTCTAACTGCTGGACTGCATGTGTATATCCTGGTATCATACAGTAATGTAGATATGCAATCATGTAATAGTACTGTAGTATTAAGCACTATTAGCCACACTGTGCACCATAAATTGAATGTGTAGGAATGCCTATATATGACAGGTATAATCCCAAGAGGCCATTTAGTACAACTGAGAGACACATAGACAGTAAAAAGGAAAACTGGAGACAACAAAAACTGAATAGCACATGCAACTGAGATGTGAACTGTTGTTTTTTTTTTGCACACACAGCCACAGTTCGAATCCTGCCAGTGGTAGTAGTCTGCATATAGAATCATTCCCCACAACTTTACAGATATGCCCAGAATGTCTAGTAAAGTGGCCCATATCTGTTGCCTATCAACCTGTCCCCCTGGGAAATTAGTGGGATGATCCGAGACATATAGGCAGCAAACAGGAAATGCAATTGATTGACACACAGCTATGAGAACAAAGCTGGCACACTAGCAACTCCCCAATACCTTATGTACTTAAGAAGCCACGTATGTCCCATTTACACCCCAACATTTCAAGCTGTGGTCAGATTGTGTGCAGTAACAGAGTGAGATGTATGTGGATAATAGTAATGTGGAATCTGGTACTGTGTGTGGGAACATTAAGGTAGTGCTAATAAACATTTCTCCCACAGGTCTGTCAAGATACCAACACTGTGCCCAGAAATACAAGAATGATATGTAGTTGCTCTGAATAATGAGGTATTACACATCACTGTCACCCATACTGTCCAACAACATATAACTGTCTAGAAAATCTGTATATGAGTGCTGTAATGCAAGGTCAGAATGCAAAGGCACAGGGGATTAATAAGGCAGAAAGCAGATAGGAGATATACAGCAATATATGTATAGCAGACACGACTGTGATGGACAGTGTTTAAATTGTAGCAGACACAGCCATGGTGAATCCTGGGAGTGGAATTAGGCTGCATACAGATTCATACCCCACAACTGTACTGATGAGGTCAGAATGTCCAGTATATGGGGCCCATATCTGCTGCCTGTCCCCCTGGTAAGTCATTGGGATGATCCCAGATGTTTAGCCAGCAAAAAGGGAATACAAGTGATTGCAAACATCATGAGAACACACCTGTCACTGTAGCAACTCCCAAAACTGTTAGGAGAGTCATATTTCAAGTATGTCCTATCTACATTCCCATGGGAGTGTGTACAGTAACAGAGTGTGATGTATGTACATAATACTAATGTGTAATCCGGAACTTTGTGTGGCAACAGTCAGGTAGTGCTAACAAACATTGCTCCCACAGGTACGTTAGATACAAACACTGTGCTGAGAAATACAAACCATTATAACCCGTACTTGTACTGTTCACTCTGGTATTGTAGGGAATTGTGAGTGTTGCAGTTTCTCTGAATAGTAAAGTATCACTGGTGACTGTCACCCACACTGTGCTACATAATATAACTGTGTGGGAAAACATGTATATGTGTGTGTGTCAGGTCATGGAAGGTAAAAGAGAGCAATAATCTAGATATGTCCTGGCACACCAGCATGTGGTCAACACATGTCCAGAGTCTGTGCAGAAAGAGTTGGATAGCTATGTGCAAAACAGCAACCTGGAATCTGGGAGTATGTGTAGAAACAGTTAGTGTTAACAAACCAGGTAAGAGGTGTATACTACAGGTAAAACCGGTTCATGTGTAATGATGACGACAGCCATATCACTGTCCAAAGTAAGGCTATAGGGTAGTGTAGTAAGACTTGTAAGGTGCAGATAACAGCACTGACTAGGAAAGCAATGTGGACTACAGGAATATACTAGTTGTTAATTGACATCTTTATCTTCCCCCAACATATCTCCAACAAAAATCAACATACCCACCCCACCTGGTACGTATTGACTCTGATAATGTCCAGTTGTTTGATAAATATAATAATGGTTCCCATGCATGTGCTATATTGATTTATTCCAACATTGGTGGCATGGTGCCATCAACATACCTGCATGCTGTTCATATTACCACTCTGGTCCCATATATGCATGTGATCTGTTTGCTATGCAACTGTTCTATATCTGGTGTCTGGGTTAATGGGAATATCTATGCATGCTGTTATACCTAACCCTGGAATGTGTTGACTATTACTAACCCATATATGATGATAAAATCTAAACACTATAACATGCTTGGGAAGGCTGGTCCCAGTGGAACCACCTGTCCCACCTCAGCTGGCCATGGCAATGGGCACCAGCATGTCTGAGGGCCAATGCGGGACCTCCCTGTCAGTTGGTCCTGCACCACCTTTGGGTAGAACCACCTCAGGGGATCGGGCTCGCCTCCCCAGGAGTGGGTGCAGACAGGCACCTGTCACCCATCACCAGGTCGGGGTTGTGGTGTGCAGAGCGATCAACGAGCAGTTTGGTGATCTTCTACACCAGCTCGAGGGTCGTGTTTTGTAATTAGAGAGTCAGCCTGGCTCTGCGACTCTGCCCCCAGCACAGCCACCTTCGGATTGTAAAGGTGCAGTGGTCACTGCCCATGGGTGGGGAACTCAGTCCCACTGTTACCATTAGGGGGCTTGTGGGCTTCCGATATCCCAACACCCCTCCCCATCAAGGTGTTTACCCCCCATAATGTCATATACCGCCCCTGTATGCATCTTGTTTGTCTTGTCTTTTAACCTACTCAACCTACCTCCCCAAATATACCTAGTACCCCTCCCCAACATCCCACTCTCACCTGAGGAAAAAAAGGGGCAGTCTGTTCCCACAAAAAAATCTTGCCCCATACATAGCTGTCCATTTCCACACATCCACTGGACACATGTAATCAGGTCTAATTGGCATCACAACTTATTATTGTCCTCACCCCTCTCCCAGGAGTTTGAGTGTCCAAATCTACCTCCAAATTCAGTGTATATGCACAGCTGTTGCTGTAGAAGAAATGGGCAGCTTTGGACCTTCCCTACACCCTTCCTGTACATCCCTAGCTGTTTTTCCCTACTGTCCTTCCCGCTTTGTGCCCCTTTTTCACCACTTTCCTATCAACCATTTTTTCTTTTCTTTTAAAGAAATTAGCACAGGGGTAAGCGAGAGTAAGCACTTTTAAACAGCAGTGAGCGTGTTTAAGCCTGCATGGGTAAGCAATGCCTACACAGGTTAAGCAATACAGAAGCTAACAGAGTATAAGAAACTGTACCAGAAGTTAGCAGTGCTTACCTCCACACAAACCCACGCAAACCCGCTTACAACTGCTTTAAAGTGCCTTAATCACTATGTATCCAATGGCCCGTGTTCTGTCCAGCAACAAAATAAACAGCCTCTGCAAGGCTCAAACCCAGGAACCTGCACACCATAGACAAAGTGATTTACAAATAAGCCACGCCATTTATACATAACCCTGATGTTTTCACAAACATAGTTTGCCTAGTCATTACATAGTATAGAGAATGTATTCCAACATTTAGATGTATGTGTGTGTGTAAATATATTAATATCTAATCAGATATATATATATATATATATATATATATATATATATATATATATATATATATACATATATATGTATATATATATATATATATATTTATATATATATATATATATATATATATATATATATATGTATGAACATATATACATGCAAATGGCTACATCAACACACATATATGTCTATACCTATATGTCTACATATACACAGGAAGTTACATATATGTAAGCAGATATATATCTATGTAGGTATATATGGACATAGTTATATATATGTAAGTATATATATATATATATATATATATATATATATATATATATATATAGGTATATATGGGCATACATGTGTAGATGTCAATGGGAGATTAACTAAAACATATATGTCCACATGCACCGTTAATGGGGTTGAGAGGCCCCAAACAATATACGTCTTGTATGACTAAGTATACCCACCCCCACAGCCATACATGTCTGCCCTGCAATACACTACCAAGTGTTGCAGATCCCATAACCAGGACCTGACACGACATGAGCACAAGATGTTAACAGTACTACATTCCATTTGTATGATGTCAGGCTGGTATTGTTAACATATCATGCAGTACAGTCTGGCTCCCATAGGAAATGTAAAATGTGGAAGCTATCAACATCCCCAGGATACATATACACAGACACATATATGCAGATACAGATATACATACATACATATATATATATATATATATATATATATATATATATATATATATATATATATATATATATATATATATATATATATAGGTATATATATATATATATATATATATATATATATATATATATATATATATATATATATATATATATATATATATATATAGATAGATATATAGATAGATATATATAGATATACATGTAACTACACATACACACGCAGAGATATGTACATTAAGATACTTAAGTAGTAGGTGCACACAATATGGAACAGCCACTGTGACTACAGTTAACACCTTAACATCTGGACACTGGATGAGACACCCATACAAAGGACATTCGTTGCCTACAACATACACCCACATAGAGTTCATAGGATAAAACACCGCACACAGGTTTGCAGGAATGAAAAACCTTTATTTGTGTACTATTACAGATTTATATGCCATGTCGTATAGCTGTTCAGACACCAACATCCATATAAACAGAGTAATGCAGCTGTGAAACAGTTATACTAATACAGTAGTCTGGAAAGGTTCACAACTGTTGCTGTCCAGGCCAAGCCCTTCAATTTGCACAATAGTAAAGACAGACTGGGCCACAGGATACCAAACAATCAACAGTAAGTAATACAGGTGTATAGTTCAGAAGCCTCTAGCTACACTCTGTACACAATCACTAGGTGGTAAAGACTTCAGTTGTCTAAATGGGATGCAACTGTTACATAACAAGGCATAACTGACACCATCACAAGCATACTGACAAACAGAACAGTCTGTATGGCAGGAGGCAGTAGGCCTGCATTAACCCAATTCATGTCAGTAATGTCAATATAGGTGAATTGTATGGTACTGTACATACAGATACCTTAAGGCAGCTTACCCCTGATACCCCCACATTTTTTAACAGCCTAGGTTATATATGGTGCATCCCCCCCCAGACTCAGTAATACAGGGCCATATACCACTGTTACATACACTGGCCTCTGGAGTGCATAAGGGCACACATGTATTGTGTAGGTGAAGCCCACACATATATGGCCCCAGCCCCACTGTATGTGTGGAGGATACAACAGCAGTGGACTGCTGGCAGGAATAGCAGCGTGATATACATATATGTGCATATGTATCTCTATCTATACATGTGTAGACATATATTGCTCTGTATATGTATATACCTGGGTGTGTATATGTATATTTATGTACATATACATACCCATCTATATATGTCGATATGTATATGTGTATATATCTATATAGATATCTGGATAATTATATATACATACATTTCCACCATATGTCCTGAACATGTAGTGTAGCCCTACCTCAGCCCCTATAGTCACAATTTCATAGTGCAAGGGGATGTCAGGTATGTGTAGCAGGTATATTAGTAGACTATTGGTACTGTAATAGTGTTTGCCTTCACATACATGGTGTGTGTGGGAGGTCACATCTGCTTTTCACATGTGTGCCATTGACTACTGACCGACATCCTAAGGACATTATAGTACAGTACTGCTGCTAGCACTTAATGCTCCTTTGGACTACAGCAGAGTTATTGGCAAATATATATGGACATTCTCACACACTCTGGACAGTCCAGAGGTATACACAGAACCCCTTAGTGCAAAACATGTGAACCAAGCCTGACAATGTACATGTTAACAGCCATGTAGAGGGGTATAACACATAATGACTGGTATACAATTGCCCACATAGGTTATGCATTCACACACCCCTGTCTGTCCTGACACATACTAACCGCTGGTACAGAGGTACCATAGCCACATACTACCCACTAGATATTGACATACATCTGTACAGCATCCCACTGCTCTATCTGACATACATGATTGTTAATGGAGGCCTGGCAGCAGTACATCTGACAAGTATCTGGACATGACATCTCACTGGGCAAGTACACTAAGCTGCTAGGTATGTAACAAAGCACTGTGTAGACTACAGGCAGACTGGCTCAACACTGGCCTACATTTCCTATGGGGGAATGCACTTGTACCTGCATATATAGCAGGCTCTACAGGCATGTCACAGCACAGGGTAAGATACATCTGTGTGAAAGTGCATAGCTGCATCCAATGTGGACACAGCCACAGACACATATAGTACGCTAGCATAATATTAGAGTTTATGGACTATCTGATCAGCACCATCCTCATATGTGCCACCCACACACAAACCCAACATATACTGGGCCGCTACGCAGTGTGGTCCAATGCCTGTCTGCTGTATGTGACATGTGTGTGTACAGCCCTACAAACATGTAAGCTGATATGGTAACATACAGTGGAGCAGCATCTAACATCAGATAGGGCGGGGCCAAGAACAATGACATCTACCACAGTCTGTACATAGGCCAAAGTACATATTAACAAAACACACACTGACAACATTCACCATAAGTACACAAACCTCAGTACTGTACATACAACCACAGAATGTCCAGGTTATGTCATCAAATATAACCCCTACTATACATAACATGTGTAGCAGTCTGATATCCCACTGGCTTGTTATCAGATATGATGTCACTAATTATGGTGTACAGCGCATATGCACCTCTTAATGCTTGACATATGTACGAAGGCTGACAGAGGTGTGGCAGGAAGCACATACACATAGCCGATATTGACATGTTGCTGTGATAACCCCATACATTTACTGTTGTAACAGGGTTTGTTGCAACATACGTCCTATGAGGGATGTGAATTCAGTAACTGTCATGGTTCCACCATCAGCAGACTGCAATCCTCACACTACCATCTGCAGTTCACAGATAGGTGCTCTGTGGGTAACACATGACACCAAGGGCACCACACACTGCCCAGTCTGCAGATGACCCTACAGATGAGGATTCCTCATACACATAGCACTGACATGGCAGGTATTAAAACATGTAGGACAGCCATTTCCACACACACCCTGTTAAACCAACATTACTCCTAATGCAGTATAGCAGCACGCACAGTCTGTAGTCAGGTCAGGCACATCCCCCTCCTGTGTGTTGCCCTGTTTCCACAGTGTATGTTGTTAGAGGTAAATCTCCATTCCATCTGAGATGCTGTTTGCCAGACAACAGATTTAGTTCTTGCTCACAGTGAATGGAAAGGCCCAACACCAACATGATGTTCCTAGATACTGGAGTGTGTTTCCATGCTATTGGCTATGGGAATGTTACCACAGCTGTTCCACATGCAATCAGCTAGAGGAAGGCTGCAATTCATGCAGAGGCCATCAGCTGATCATGAGCATCACTTAAAATACACATGCTGCTGCCTAAGCAAAGAAGGTGTAGGTCTCCATATCCACCAGAGAGGGAGTGAGAGAGGCAGACCGAGTCAAAGACAAGTCAGGGAGGGGTGGGAGAGTAAAACCTAAGCATGTTTGTGTCACACACCTACCAGCACAGGGTATCAAACCTCTGACGACTATGTAGGGCTATCAAATTTCCATGCAGTTATTGGATGCGCCACATAGGTTACATGGTGTGGACCCCTCAGAACGTATATGTGAGGGTGAGTGACATCTGCAACAGGGATATGATAGCTATACAGTAGGTGTAGTACACGTGCCTGTCCACATGAACAGGTGCCAGCGACAGCACAGCCACACTCTCACAGGGACGCACACACATTGACACACTTGGCAGGACCAAGAATACAACTCATCACTAGTGAGATTGGCAGAACACATTACTGTGCAGGTATCACATGCACCACAAGGTTCATATGGAGGTTATATGGGCAAACGGTATGGGGGGTGTCTGACATCAGACAGCATGCTTCAGTATGCCAGTAGGGTAGTAGTGAGTGTGAATGTGATCATACACATCATACAACACATACACACACACACACACACACACACACACACACACACACACACACACTCACACACAGACACAGGGGGTGCCAGTACTGACATGCATAGGTGCATTTCTTCACAGGTGTGTGGTGGTCGACTCTGCCAGATGGCTATACAAGGCTAGGTGATGGGTATACCTTGGCATTAGGCCACATGTCAGTGGTCTGCATTGTGGCTCAGGGGTGTAGTTTCTGGATTTGCCCACACAGGTGAGTATTGTATCAACCATCCAGTCACCTGCGTGACTATTGCATGTGGCCAATGATGTGCATCACTTGCCATGTATGTGTTCTGTAGTCCATGACATGGACGGTGTCTGGGATGTGCACACCACCCACATGCATGTACAGTGACATGTGGAACTGTACCTGGGGTGTCTGGCCCATGTTGTGTACACAGATTATCATCAGATGTGCCAGTCTTGGCCTCCTGTGGTGGGAACTGGTAATAGACAGCAGGTTTACCCTGCACCTACATTGATAGCATGCTAACGGCATTCCCTGGTGTCAATGGCATTTCTCCATACAGGGCATGTTTACAGGCACAGTATGTCCTTTGTGTGTCACATTTGATGGCAACACAGGTGTTGCAGATGTCCAGTGGGGATGTTTGGCATCCCTTTTACTGTATGTGAGAGGTGTCATTCCATGGGTCCCTCCTGTGTCAATGTATGTGCTATGCGTTACCTCTTTGCCAAGATCAGGGTACTGGACACTCCCCCTTCTGCCTACTGGGGCAGGCTCAGGTTGTTCCTCCTCCGAGTCACTCTATGCCTGTGCAGGCCTTGGCAATGGTGGGGGGCTGTGTGGTCCTGCCCTATGCTGTTCCTGCTGCAGCTGTTTCAGCAGGATCATATTGTGTAACATGGCACATACAAGCGCAATTTGGGTACATGTAGCTGGTGAGTACTGCAAGGCTCAACCAAATGTGTCCAGGCACTGGAACCTTGACTTGAGCATCCCAAACACACGCTCTATTATAATTCTGGTCTGTGCCTCATTATGGTGTCTTGTTCAAGTGTGTTTGCATTTCTGATGGGTGTCATCAGCCACGACTCCAGTGAGTATCCAGCATCCCCCACTAAGTGACCGTTAGGTATGTCCCCATTGGCAAATCTCTGGTACAGCTGCATCAGATACCAGATGTGGGAATCGTGATAGCATCCAGGGCAGCCAGCACATGCATTCATTATTATGCCCTGGGCATCACACATGACCTGGCAGTTGATGGAGGGGAAGCCCTTGCGGTTGATGTAGACCCTATCCCTCTCCCCGGGTGGTCCTTTGATGTCTATGTGCATGCAGTCTATAGCACCCACTACCTCAGGGTATTCTGCTATTTGGTGGAACAGTTGCATATTGCTGGCCAATGCCTCACGGGTGTTGGGGAAATATACGTGCTCACCGACATGTGCTGACATGGCATCCAGGAACTGGTGGAGTACCCTGGATGCTGATGCCTGTGAGATCCCCATCATATCCCCAGCTGGCATTTGGAAGGTACCTGTAGCTAGTATTCTTAGGCCTACACATACCTTGGTATCCACTGGGATGGGTTCCCCTCTGTTAGTTCTGTGTGTCAGGTGTGGCCGGCACAGCTCAACAATTTGCTATAGAGGTCCTTGTCTACTCTATAGCACTCCAGTATCTCCAGCTCATGTAGCCCCTGGTAGGTTACCCTGGGTCTGCATGCCCTTCTCCATCTCCTCACTGTGGGTTGGTCGACAGCATTCACATGCTCACCACCCTCAGCCTCTTCCACAAGTTGTTGTATGATATCTATAGCAGCCCCTATCATTTTGCTGTTGTGAATGTTAAAAGTTCCCTGCTTGTTTACACCGGTGGTATAGAGTGTGGGAAAAACCAAAAGGGAAGGTGTTTGCATAGTTTATAGTTGTGTTCTGGGCTGGGCTGGTCTGCTGCCTGTGTAATTGGCTGATTGTGATACATTTCACCTGCCAGCTATGCTAGTTCTCCTTGATTACCTTTTTAATGCTGTTTTCCCTTCCCATTGCCTTCCTGTTTAAGCCTGAAGCCACGCCGCACAAACAGAGTGCTCAAATGTGCACAGTGCTGCTATTTCCTGGTTTAACTTTTGTTTTCTTCCTTTAAAACCCAGTGCACGGCTCGCACACCTGCTTAGGCAACGTAAAGAGTGCTAGGCAGAATCAGACACACCCCCTAGCTTAGCTGTGCTAAGTTAGTAGCAAACCTGAGCCACAGGGCTCCAATCTGCTTACAGTATGCCTGACACCCCCCCTCCCCATGATGTCACCTAACTCCTAGGCTTGCACCAAGCTATTCCTACTCTTACACTGTTGGTACCTGACTAACATGCTGGGGAAAACTGGGATTCACTATCATTCCCCTCATTTGTATAGGATTGCCTGCTAATGCATAGTTACATGTCTCTACCCTGAGCCTCCCCCCTTAGCAACCATTATTCACTGGCCATGTTGTCTTCTGCCTGCCATTGACTTGCATGGCAGAATACTGATTTTAGTTAGAATGCTTAATTTAGGTTTATTTTGTTATTTTCCCCCCAATCCAATTTGCGCAATAATGCCCTCCTCTTAAACAGCCGAGATCGGCTAAAAAAAAATAAAAGTTTATTTATTTATTTTGCCTGTTTGCAATGCCAATGGCCTTATACATGACCATTGTAGTCTTTATTTGGAGCTGTCACAGCTCTGTTTTGGAGTTTGCAGAAATGTACTCGGTTACTTAACAGAGTACATTTCTGCAGATTGCACTAGTCCTGCACGGCTGGTTGCAAGCTTCCTGGATCGCAAAATCACCTCATTTGCATGGATTTCTCCTGCAAATGGGGTGATTTGCATACAGGGGCTTAGTCCATACTGGATTAGTGTAGGAGCACTCATGCATGCCCCCTGCAGGCTGTTCCTGGATTGCATGGCAGATATATTGCCTGCTAGAGCTCCTGCACCGATCCTGCACGCTGTGCAGGGCATAGAGAATCCGGGGGTTAGTTTTAAAAAAGCTGTGTTTTTGATATGCATTTCAGTTCTGATGAAGTTCTGTTCACTGTGGAATGAAAGGGCTAAACTTTGTTATTAAAGTCATTTTCTTCATTAGTTTTGAAAGTATTTTATTTTGTTGTTTTGGGTTTGGCATTTTTGGACACACTAAAGTTTTCATAAATTTTTGCCCTTGTTAGATAGAACAGCATAGCAACCTTTAGTTGTCAAACAGATGTGCTGTTCCTTCTGGGTTTGTTTGTTTACTACTGCAACTGTTTTTAGCATCAGTTACTAACATTCATTTATACAGTTCATACATTAATGTAATGCATTTTCTCCCTATTTCTCTCTGTTTTTCTTTTGTTGCTAATCTTTCTTTTAAAACTTTTTTCATGTTATATTATTTATTTCTCTTTATTTTGCATTTCTGTACAGCAGCTGCCACAGCAGTGTCAGTAGCTTGGCCTGCTGTCACCATCTATCACTGAGTCTAGGCAGCACCTTAACCTGCCACTGAACCAGCTGAAGCTGCTTGTCCAGTAGCTGAAAGGAGGATGTTGCTGCTCCATCTTCCCCTGCCTCTGGCAATACTTCACAACTTGAGAATGGAGTCATTCCCTCAAATAGCTTTGCTAGTGGTAGCTGCTACCTGACCCACATGGAAATGGGAGAAGCAGTGGTGGACTTGGTAGACCTGGGATGGATGTCTGCATCGACCATCTGTAAAGACTCCTGCTGTGACTAGTGGAGTTGCATCCCTACCTGACCCTGCCAGAAACATCACACCCGGCACCCAGTGGGGAAACTTTACAGGGTACTGTTTGAACTCCCCCTGGGGATGACGCAGGCAAAGTGGAATAGCAGACCATAGCCACCCTATTACACATCCCAGTGTATCCCTGCCTTTTGTGTACATACCCTCCCTGTTGGTTTCCAGTCCTCCCCATTACTATTGTCTTCTCTTTGTCTGATGTCAATAGTTTCATTGTTTCCCTCTCCCTCAGTTTATCAGCACCTTCACTGTCAGCCTTGTCTCTGTTATGTGTTTGTGTGTTTGTTCTGCTATTTAACTTTCACCTCTTGCCATACCTTCACATTCCCTTACATTCTTCTCCACCTCTCCCTGTTGGAAAAAAATATAATGAGTACCTGACCCATAACAAATATTACCCTTTCTCCTCTAACCACACATTCATTCCGTACCTTGCTCCCTGGTATGCTTTTATCTACTTTCTTCTCCTTTTCCTTACTGTCCTGTATTCCCATTTCCACCCCTTTTTCTGGTCAAAAAATTGATTTCAACAGTGCAGTGGTGCCTTTAAAGTGGCAGGCCACTTTTCTTGGTTTATCACTTCTTAGCACGTGTGAATCCATTGAGGCATATATGCACTCTATATTTAAAAGCATTGCTCATTGCAGTTCATAGCTGCAACTGTGGCTTCCCCCCACTCACCACAGGTTCTGCAGGGGGCGTGTGCAGGATTCCTAATTACCTGCTGGTTGAGCTCCATGTTTTCACATTGTTAATTGGTAATGAGCTCTGAGCAGTAATGTGCCACATTGATAAACAGCTGATTGCAATCGTGTAAGCATCTTTTTGAATCCTAAGGATAGCCTTTGTCTTACTGGCCCTGCACTCAGTTATCTTTTATTAACAGTGAACTCACTAGTCATATTAGTTTTAGGTCACATTCAGATTCACTGTACTTCAGTTTTCTACTTGTATGAAGTGTACTTTATGAATGTTGATAAACAGGACATGCATAAATACATTAACATGATACAGCAGCTATAAAGAACATGCAACCATTGGAATGGTACTTTGGGTATCTATTTATGGTATGTTAGTACAAATTAATAACTGCAAACTTCAGAAAAAAAAACTTAGTCTCTAGTTTATTCATGTGTTAATGTGGTGGTACATAAGTAGACCATTTAACATTTGAAAAAAATCTCATTTTTTAGGTGCTACAGACAAGCTAAAGATTATATAATTTTGCATTACAGAACTGGAAAGATGTGTAGCGTGCTATGGAAGTCATGCATAACTGAAGCATCATTTCACAGCAGCTCTGTTTCACAGCACATCATGTGATTAGCTAAAACAGAACACACGTTTAATAGCTGCTGTGGAGTTTTACTCTTTGATAGAACTGTACTCCTGATGGAAGCTGTGAGAGTATTATGCATATAAATATTAGTGATACTGTTTGTTGGAAGTAACTACAAAAGGGCAGTTATTTTTTTAAACAACAGACATTATTTGGGAGCAAATAAGTATTTCACTGCTGAGGAACAGAGAACATATATTGTGCAGTATTTTTGTATTAATGTATCACATGGTATATACCTTGAATCACAAAAACACTGAATGCTGAATATTCAGGAATAGTGATAGTGCCTTTTTAACAGAGCATCACAGTTGCTTCTCTTATTTGTGCAACACATACGCAGTTTCATTTTCATAACTATATAATCATCATTTTAGTTTCTTGACTATTTGCCGTTGACTCCTTTGACAGTAATATTAGTAATACAGAAAATGGTATTACTGCAATGAATGATTTAGCAATAGATCTACAAAAATTGTTTGACCAAATGTCAAGGTGGAACTTGTTCACACTTGTTTTGCCAGAGAACATTGATGTTAACCACTCACTTATGCCCACTGAGACCAGTACTTGCTCTGTTATACCTAGACAAGTACAGAGGAAAATGACAGGCTAAGTTCAATAAAGCAGACTGAGAGCCAAATTTTAATTTGTTTTCCATTTTGATATACATTTGCTGACTGACCTGCCGAGATCCTAATTAAAGATACCAATCAGCAAATGAACTATGAGAATGGTGTTGGAGGGTAAAATCCAAGCTGTGTTGTCAGATATTCACATGGTTGAGGAAAAAAAGGAATGCACATTGTAATGTAAAGAAAGCATCCTTTTTACATTTTGCTGTCTTTTACATTGCTGTAGACACTGTTGTATGTAGCACGGTGTTTGTCACATAGTAAATAAGCAAGAAGACAATGGGAGAACAACAACTAAAAAAAAAAAAAAAGGAAAACAAAACCATAAAAGGCATGATGACAGCAAAGAAGCTATAAGCAAGAATGAAGAAGATATGTAGAAATGGAGGTGGGGTACAACTAAGATTCAGTGGCAGCTAGAAATAATAGCTGCTCTGCAGCTGAAATAAATGTGTTTATAACACAAAAAAATAATAAAGACAAAGATGGAAAGGGCAAAGAATTTAGACAAGAAACTATCCCAAAAAGCAAAAGAGATTTGCTAGATGAGAAAGTAGAAACAATATTGAGGGTATTAGCCAAAGTACCTCAGGATACATGAACATTAAAAGTCATCTAGAGCCAACAAGAACTGACTCAGATCATAAAGAAAAAAGTATCGGGTCCCACAAATGAATAATTGGCTCAGACAATGGGCTAGCTGGTTGTGTAGAAAACAAATCCATTGGAAGGTAAAGGGATGAACTTAGGCCGAATATTAGACCAGATGAAAAAATTGTTCCAGAAGATATAATAGATCTTACAAATCCCAGAAATGATGCCTGATAGCTAAGAGCATTCCTCTCATACAGAGAGTTGGATGAAATTTACTCCAATCTACACACACAGTTCATTATAAGGCCATAGCAGATCTGTGCAACTAATAAACAAGCAAACAAGCAAATGAGCAAACAACAAAAAAAAAATCTTGAAAAATACAAGGCAGAGTACTGCTGGTGTACTAGAGTACTTAGGAGAATGTTTTCATTACTGAGTGGTATTTTAATGGAGTTGGAGGTGGGGGCAGAGATTACGTACAATGAAGAAGGATACAGTGGTCGACAGTCCCAGTCACACCTTTCCTGAGAGGTCATAAAGTAGTATTGTTTCACTTGAGGTTGGTCTATAATTTTATCAGCCATGAGATGGAGTGGGTTATTTTGTAGAGGGCTAGCCTTTTGCCAACTGGTGCCCTAGGTAAAAGGACTCCACAACACCCCCCAAATGCCACCAGGAGTGCCCATCCTGGTCTACCTACACCATACAGATCACTTTTTTTCTTCATTTTCTCCCAGTTTGTCTTGCTCTTCAGTTTTCCTGTATTCATTCAACACATTAAAACATTTTTTTTCTTTACTATAAAAAATAAACAAATAAATACTGTTAAAGCACCCCTACTAGAGCTGTACCCTAGGCAGCCACCTAGTTGGCCTATGTCTAAGGCCGGCTATGATTCTGTGGAAAAATAAGGCTACAAATAACATCCATGGGGAAAGAAAAAGATGGCAAATACATTGGTAGAAAGTAGTCAATCAAGAATCTTTTTCCATAAATATTTTCAGTGAATATGAGAAAAAAGGCTGAGCATGCACAGGAAATAATATGATCCAATCTCAAGGTGTTAAGAAAGGAAGAGGGTGGAGCCAGGACAGAGACTGCTGCTGTGTGAATCATATAATAACTGAAAGACAATATGGGTATTAATAATCCAGATGGCAGTTATGCTACAAGCACAGGAAAAAAGCTTGTATATAACCTTTAAGTAGAGGCTGTGTTTTGGGGGATGTTGATCAAGCAGCCATTTTGAGCTTGTTCACATTTTGTATGATACTGCTATAAAGAAGCTTGTCTGTGAATGATCTTTCTCTTTCTCTTTCATATTATTCTTATCTAGTAAGCATGTTAAACAAGTTATAGTAACAAGTAAATAATTAGAAAGGAGACACCCCTAAAATGACAAGGTAAAGATAATTAAAGTAAAAAGTTATGTAGTACTTTTGAAAAGGAGCTAAGATGTGCAAAATAATAGTTGAAGAACATAAATGGAAAGGTCAATTGAAAACGTAAGCCATTATTTAAAGTAAGACAAGGATCAAAAGAGATGTGAATATATGGAGGGGAATCAGATGTTTAATTGGACGGATGAATGCAACATTAAATCAAACATATGGAAGTATAACAGGGATTGATGTCAGAATGAAAATGTTGCAATTACAACATAGTATGGAAATAAGAAAGAAGAACTTATTAGAAATTAATGTATCTTCTCAATAAATGTATTTAAGTTAAACAAACAGATATGAGAAGAAGGCAGCATTTATTTCTTTGACTGGTTCACTATTTAAAGAACTAATATATTTGAATATATTTGAATCTGATGTCTAGCACTATTCGACAGGAGAATGAAATGAGTGCATGGCACAGTTAGACATTGCTAAACTCTGAATAAAGATGAATGATTGTGAAAACATATAGGGGGTGGGCTCTTTACAGAAAATATGGAGAAGCTAGCATGTAAGGGGAAGGAAAGAAAGGCAGCTGAGGGAGGTGATTCTAGCTGCAGTAAAACTCTTTGAAGGAGGACACTGAGTGAAAAGTACCCAAAGACAGAAAAGCAACACTGGAATTTTTTTATGGGATGCTTTAGACAAGTTATGAGAGGGCCAGGGAAGCAATGGCACTGGGAAAAGAAGTGGAAGAGGAAGGGATTAAGACAACACTAGATGAA
Source organism: Protopterus annectens (assembly GCF_019279795.1). NCBI lineage: Eukaryota > Metazoa > Chordata > Ceratodontiformes > Protopteridae > Protopterus > Protopterus annectens. The sequence continues at coordinate 1,356,804,169 of NC_056731.1, forward strand.
AATTTCTACTCATGTACCACATCATATCTGAACCTGCTCCATTTTTCATCATCTGTCAAGCCCTGAATTCCACAATTTTTACTTTATGGAAAATCCTGAATGTGACTATTTGCTGGGTGGGACCCCAATTCTTTGGAAGTCTACCTCCCAGTAATCACTATTTAGAGTCATGAGAGTGAAAGACCCAATGAGGAATTATGAATGAGAACTAGGATCCATGATTAATGCCATGATATTAACTCTGGGAGCATTTTATGCAATGACATTAGCAGTGACTGTGCATGCATCTATACTCCAAGCCCTACACATTGTCACATCTCCTTTTTATAGAGGTGGCCTGCAAGACTCCTGATATCGAACAGAGTCACATAAGTAAAACATTCTCTAACCCTGTCATGTGAAGATGAGAGCTAGTCCTCAGCCCCTTCATCTTATCCCTCTCCCCCAAGTCAACCCTATCAGTCACCCTAGTCAGTTCCTGAGCTCAGGTTGCTGGTAACTCAAATGGATACCTTTTCTCTATATAAACAGGCTGGCTAACTTGAAATGTAGATATATCTACTGTAGGTAAAAGGAATAAGTTAATGAAAAGAAGAGGAAGGAAAGGGACGTGTACTTAATCCATGAAATAAAGCTACAATTAAAGGAGGTTCACAACATACCATTAAGGAATTTTCCGACAGTGTAGGTTTGGAACATATTATGGAAGATGAAGTGACTGTAATTATATTCCAAAAAAAAAGGAAGTAACAGAAGTTCTTAAGTATGTGGTGAGGTACAGCAATGAAATGAAATTAAGGAGTTTGGACTGAAAAATAGGTAACAAATCTGCACCAAACATGGATAAGAAAGACGATTTTGTGCACTTCTTTCAAATATTGGTGGATATGAAGGAAAATCCTGAGGTAGACAAAAAAGTAAAAGTATTTCAATATAATACTAGGGGATAAAATTACAGATGCTAGAAGCAAAAAAAGAATGCAACATCAGACAAGAAATAAATCTGTAATGGTTATTGAAAGCTGCATAGGTTTTCATAGGCTAAGCTATGCTTTCTCTGAGGGACACACAGACAGGCCAATAGACTAGACTAGATTGGTTCTTGGTTAAGAAACAATTGGGCATTTGGACAGAAGGATGAAAATAAAAGAATGATCCATTCTGGATCATGTACCCACATTAAAAAAATAAAGAAATAAGTAAATCTGAAAAGATGAAGATGGGGACAATATTAAGTATAAACTACTACAGCAAAGAATTAAGAAGATAGACCACACAGGGAATGCAAGAAGGATATGGAAGTATGATCTGATGTAATAAAGAGAATTTTAAGAGGAAGGATAATTCTGGTACTAGGTAGTTATGGAATGGGCAAAACTGACATAGGGAAGTTGAAGGAGGAACTTAGATTTTCAAAGAGGAGAGGGTAAAAAATAGGATATTAGAGATAATGAAGAGCAGAGACACCGATTCAAATTAGAGATGATAGAAATAAAAGAAAGTGAAGGAAATAGAACCATATGGAATTATGTTGGGGACAGAATGACAAAATGAAAAATTGGATGCTAAAAGAGCAGAAGGAAGGAAGAACTGTAGACAAACTAATAAAAAGAAGGTATCAAGAGAGAATGCGAGTGGGAAAAGAAGGAGATAAAGTGTCTGACACCTACTAAGCTATTATCTTGTGTGGATTAATTTACATAACTGCATTTAGCTCAGCAAATACCAAACAAGTATTGAATATCTCCATATTTGTCTAAACGTGTGACAGTACTTTTCCATTATCGGGTAAACAATTGAAACATGGTAGTTGTGCTTGGAATCCTGTCTCTTGTCATGTCTGTTGTCTCTTGTGCCAACCACGTCTGTGTAAAATTCAGATGTCACATCTCCTTATTGAAATATTATCCACAAAAACATTATCACATACCCTATTTCTTCAGATGCTTGGAATACACGTAATTTATTAATGGAAGTTGTGTTTTGCTGGCAAAAGGTATTGTATGGGGAGATTAACAGGAGCTGCATCACTTTTCTATTTTTATTATGTCAGTTCCAGTTGTAATACTGATTACCACCACCTATCTCTCCCTAATTTAAGCAATAAAAAAATAGGTACAGTAATACTTTAAATCTGGCAACTGGTACTCAGAATCCTCACACAGCTGTTAGCCCTGAAGCAGTTTCCATTTGAAATATTGAAACAGCTGGTAGCTTGCAATGTAAATAACCATGTTATCAAGTGCAAACAATGTATGTGAGTTAAACAAGTGATAGTGCTTCTCGTTGTCATGTACGCAATACTTAAATAAAATAAGAAATTAAAGTAACATTGCATGACAACCACCTCAAAAGTAAAAGAAACTAAGTAGACATTTTAAATATTAGGAAGTGAATCTGGACTTTTATTAAATATCTTCTACACAATATACAGATCAAAACACAGTAAGTAACACAATGCAGCAGGCATCAACGTTGAAATGTCTTTCAACATACTTGAAAATATGAATTCTTGGGATTGTCATGTCCCCACATAAATTCTGCCAAATAAGAGTCTAGATGGTGTCTAGCACTGCCCCGATGCCTTTTATTTCACCACTTCACACTTCCCCATAATCGCTCCACAGTTTGTGTATGACATCCACTATCCGGATCTACAAAATTATACTTGTGGTTCACAGGAAAATGTTCATATCCAGCATCCCTTAATTCATCACTCTTGTAAGGCTTCTAGCAGTCTGAGTAAATGATATTACCTTCTACTATGTTGTTTAAGATGACAGACATTAAGGTTTGGGCTGAGCGGTCAGGGACAGCCACCAGAAAGCACTGTTTGGAGTCCCGGCACAATCTTCAAAAAACCCACTGTTGAGGAAGAACACGACCAATGTTGCTTTTTCTCCCAGTAAAAATACTTTCATCTACTTCCCCAATTTTGTTTAATCCTATGATTTTTATAGAAGGCTGCGAAAGTAAAGCAGTAGCACACACTTCCCACATATAATTGTTCCAGTCTACAGTAATGCTATGATTCATGTGTAATTGTAGCTCACAAAAGTCCACAGATGTCAATTAATGACACCAAAAGTATATAAATCTGACAGCAGTAAGGAAAGGGATGTGTGACCCCTCAAACAAGTTTTGACTTCGCAAACCCTTTTTCTCAAGGCATCCACATTGTGTAAAACACCATTTGGGGGCTTCCTTACTACTGACACATAACTTCATAATGTGTCTGTTGGAACAAAATCTTTCATTATGGAGAATACTTTTCTCCTGTGAAAATTGAATTGCTGAGTCTTCATCCTTTGGCAATTGCCAGATAGTATAACCCATGATACACGGCAAATAAGTGTAACTTTGACAGGATTGACACTGTCTGTGAAAGACACATCATCAGCTGATATGACTGAATCCCCAAGCGCATGGCAAATATAGGTAAAACAACTTTTAGTATTACTACTATTCCACATTCCTTTCAATCGGGGAACTGAAAACATTTTAAAATGTACAACTTAGAATGGGAAATAAGTATGTGTATAAATGCACTATTATACTGTCTTTATCGGTGTTCTCTTAGTAAATATTACTTTTCTTTAATTGACTTGAACACACGGTTGTTACCGTTGTCAAGGCAACACTTTAAACCAAGTAGCTGGCGCTAGGAATTCTCACACAGCTGTTAGTTTCTCTATGTCTCTTGCCCAACCAGATTTCAATAAGATTCAGGTGTCAGATATCCTAATAAAACGTATGTAAGCAAAACCATTGTCACATACCCTACAATTTAAAAAATTTGGCAAGCTTTGACAATGATAATTGAGAACTCGGTCCTAGCTATTGTTTCTCCATACCTATAACTATGATATAATATTAGCTTGGAAGATTTGATTTGCTGGCAACATTTACTGTAAGGGGGATTGACATTAGCAGCATCACTTATCTGTGTTGTTTTTTTATATTTTAAAAACATTTGTGATATGGACTAGCACCCACTCAATTCTCCGTAATGTAAGCCTTTTTATGAGCGTTTTTAGAGATGGAATATGTGGTTTGCGGGCAACAGTTACTGCTGGGGGGATGAACAGGAGCTGGATATCTTTTCTGTGTTTTTTTATTTATACAATTTGTAATAGGGACTAGCATTCATTTTATCTCTCTGTAATGTAAGGCTTTAAAACATGTAAAGGAGACTATAAAAGCGATAACTGGCAGTCAGAATTCTTGCACAACTGTTAGCCCTGAAGGGTTTTTTTTTCAATGCATATGTAAGTATTATTAATGTGCAGCAGTGTTTCTTTGATAACAAACTAGAAAGACACAATTTTTTTGAATTTATTCCTAGGGATGATTTAGCTTACAGTACACAACTATAACACATAAAATAAGCAGCTGTGCAATGATTTCAACCACCAGCTACTGAGTTTAAAGTGTTGCCCCGATAACAGAAAAATACCCTTTTTACTTCCATGACCTGCTTTCACAGAGTGCTAAGCTTAAAAATAAAAAAAACTCATCAGTTCTGGAACTCATCAGTGCCCGTGCCTGCAGTAAAAAATAAGTCAAAAATAAGACGTGCTGACTTAAATGGTTATTTTTTATTCAAAATCTAATCTACTTACTTAATTTATTAAGTTACTGTAACTACAGTAATAGTATTCTTGAGATTTTCCTAGTTCTTTATCCTTCCTTCTTTTACTCTCTGTTCTGCTCTCAGTAAACATTAACTTTCTTGCTAGATATATTTTCTTATTATTATTCTTAAAGCCAGTTGTACAGCTGCTTCATTGTAGTATTCACTGACATGACACCAGGCCAGATCTTGACTACAGGCTCCTATAGGTTGTTATTTAGTGTGTAGTTGGCTTCTGATTTTTTTTTCTCAGTTAATTTACTACAGAGCTGTTATTTGCTTTGGGTAAGGGGGAAGAATTTCTCCATATCTGCTGGCCCCTCTTCCATCTACACTTATGTTTTCCTGACTAAAATAATGGTGTTTCATGATATAACTCCCTGTACCTCACAATCTAGCTTCTTATTTCAAATGCATTACAGCCCTGCCAAGTTTTCTACATTCTGTTGCTATTTGTATTTCACTTCTCTCAGTCTCCTCCATAAACTTCATCCTGAGTGTATCTCTCTTCATAATTATCCTAAAAAATGAAAGGCATAAATTGCTTCCAGTGACCTCTGCAGCATTAGCAACGAATATGCAAAATATGGAACATGATGTCATGCACATAAACCTGTCAGTGTTGGAAACATTAAATCTTAATTAAAACCTAAAGGTGTTCTCTCTAGCTCTATCCAAGCCATGTATAATACATGCTTAATTCAAATGTCAGAAACTTGAATTAGAGGAGATGTACTACTCCTTATTAAAAAAAAAAAAAAAAAAAAAAAACTTTTAGTAGCACCCTGATTGCACTCCACCTCAACACCACAGACCTAGATCTCAGATGCTTTACCAGAAATGTCTTTAAATTAAAGTTGGACTAGTATATTTGGTTCCTGCTTCCTCTCACACTGCTATAATTAAAGAGCTTACATCAGTTTTGTGCAGGATTACAAGAAAGAATTCACTGCTGCTGGAATAGTTCAGTCTTCAGTATCAGGCTAACTTACTTTTTTCCGTATGTATTTGAAATTCTAACCTTTCTCTGTGTTTGATACGTTTTGCGCCAATCAGCTCTTAAGATTCCTTATCCCTCAGTTGGCTGTTCTCACTTCACTGATCCCTTACTGCTATTGCCCAACTTTTCCAAGAAAACGTGCTACTATTAAAAGTTAATCATCTACTGTAATGAAACAAGACCAACAGCTGAAGTTGTGAGGTAAACTGGCCATTGCCTTCTGGTCATCTCCCATTTAAAAGTAGGACTGCAGTACTTTATTGCAATGTTTCCTTAACTTGCTTCTTCCTTTTCAAGAAAAATACTATTTTAATAAACTAGGAGGGTTAGAGAAAACCACATATGTTGACTATTTCAAGAATTAAAAAGAAATATATTACTCATGCAAAGCAGCATAGACCAAATATAAGTTAACTAAGATACCTGGCCATATGTCAAATTACCTTCTGATATCTGTCAATAAACTGATGGCTGAGGTTTCTGATGACTACATCTCTTCTCACTTCATCACCTCTACTAACAATGCTTCATCCTAATTTGACGTCAGCCCATCTGTAGAATCTCTATTTGGCTCTACTTCTTTTTCTGTTTTTCTTTAAAGCCACTTAGTCTATCTGCGAAAAAATGCCTCAGGAAAATTCTTATCTATGAAAAGGAAAACTCTGATGACTTATGCTCACAATTTAGCAGATACTTTCATTGCTCTCCTGCTCATGTACATCATTAGCACCTGATTCTTTAGTGGTGCAGTTCCTCAGCTCTGGAAAATGACATGCTTTGTCCCAGTATCTAAACTAGGATTTAGCACTAGTTCTGAATCTTATTGTTTTATTATTGTGTGTCTTAGCTTGCTAAAATCTTGGAGAAGGCTGCTGCCTCATGGCTAGAGGACCATACTGACACTTACGGTCTACTTCCAGCTCTCAGCATGGATTCAGAAATGGACATGTACCCGGTACTGCCTGACTCAGTCTTACTCTCACTGATATACTCTACAATAGCATGGGCACAGGGAGCCTTACAGTAGCCAGTTTCATTCATTTGTAAATGTTTTTGAAACTGTATATCAATCCTTCACAATTGAAGAAGTCTGACTTTATGGTCTGAGCTGTAGCGCGTTAAAATGGTTCAAAGATTATCTGTTTTGTAGATATTCCAAAGTTGTCTTGCTTAACACTGAATCATCTCTTTTTTGTATTTGGTTTAGCATCCCCAGGGTTCTGTCCTTGGACCATTACTTTAAACCATCTATTTCAAGTTTCTTATATCTCAAAAAACTAGGAATATCTTCCTTTATGCAGATAACATTGTTATCTGGGTATCTGGAAATCTAGGAATCTTGGCAGCTCTCATGACTCTGTCTACAGCTCCCTTAGTTTTATGCTAATCTAATCATGTTTGATTGTGAGCTCAGCTGACTTAAACATAATCTTAAGAAAACCATTGTACTGGTCTTTGGCACTTACATGTACCTTAACATGTGCAATGACAACTGGGGCCTCAACTGACCTGATTGTGGACCACTGAAACTGGTGTAAACCATAAAATAAATTAAGATTTGGCTTGAGCCATGTCTAACCTTTTCCACTGACATTCAAAATGTTAGAAATAAAGTTACTTGTAGCAATGCTGAGAACCTCCTTTGTTACGGTTGCACTGCTGATCACGCTTGAATGCTATCTATAACATATTATCAATTCTATCTTTTCTAAATACATACAGAAATTCCAGACAGTTTAAAATCATATCTGTTGATTTTTTTTTGTCAGAGCAAGTGGGAAGCTTCATCATTACTATGCAATTAAGCAGGCAGACTGTCTAGCTAGTCTCCTTATCCAAAATTTAGTCTAAAACCACAGCAACTTTAAATATTAGAAAAACAGTAAAGAGAGAAAAACAAGTCAAACCGAGGAAAGCAGCTGGCACTGACAACATCATGGGCAGGGTACTAGGAGAATGTGCGACAGAACTGGCTCCAGCACTCACTGACATCTTCAACACTTCACTCCATCTAGCCAGTGTTCTGAAATGCTTCAAGGAGATGACTATCATTCCTCTACCCAAGAAACCACAGCCAGCAACTCTGAATGACTACCAACCAGTTGCTTTAACCTCGACAGTAATGAAGTACCTGGAGAGGCTGGTCAAAATCATATAGTCTCAATCTTACCTGTGTCACTAGATGCACTGCAATTCACATACAGGACAAGCCACAGTACGGGGGATGCCATCTCACTAGCTCTCCATGAAACACTGACCCACTTAGAAGGCAAAAACTGCTATGCAAGACTGCTATTCATCAACTTCAGTTCTGCCTTCAGCACTGTCATCCCTCAGAATCTGATATCGAAGCTACTTCAGCTGGGCATAGACTCTCATTTATGCAATTGGATTCTGAGCTTACTTACTGAAAGGCCTCAAAAGGTTCATGTGGGAGACAACAGCTCTGGAAGTATCGTCCTGAACACAGGAGTACCACATGGGTGTGTCTTAAGCCCTCTCCTTTTCAATCTGCTGACACATGACTGCATGGCCACACATGAGACGAATAGGATCATCAAATTCGTGGATGACACCACTGTTATAGGCCTGGTCAAAGACGGAGAGGAGGAGGCCTACAGGAACGAGATTGATCAACTACTGGTCTGGTGTGACAGCAACAATCTAGCACTGAATGTCACTAAGACAAAGGAGCTGATTATTGATTTCAGAAGATCTCAAGTACCACACAAACCTCTAGTGATGAAAGGGATGACAGTGGAAAGGGTCAAGAGTACAAAGTTCTTGGATCTTCATCTCATGGAAAACTTATCCTGGTCAATCCATGTATCCAGCACAGTCAAAAAAGCTCATTGAAAGTGTCTTGACCAACAGCATTGCAGTCTGGTATGGGAGCTGTAATAATCAGGATCAGAAGGCTCTCAAGAGAGTTGTAAGGTCAGCAGAAAGAATCATCGGCACCTCCCTTACTCCTCTGGAAGATCTACACAAATACCAGTGCATAGACAGGGCCAAAAAGATTTCCAGCGATCCAGCACATCCTACCAATGGTCTGTGCACTCGCCTATTCTCTGGCAGGAGATACAGATGCCTGCATTGTAAGACCACCAGACTAAAAAACAGTTTATTTCCGCTCTCTGTTAGACTGTTGAACTCTTTGGAAAAATGAACCATGACGTCTGTTACAAAACTAGCCTATCAAGGGGCTTATTTTATGGCTATGCAATAACTAAGTGCAATACTAAGGTGGTTCACCTACACAATGAAGGACTGTAAAGTGCAATATACAAACTGTGCAATAATTCAGTCTATTCATAGATATGCTGCTATTTTTTTAATTTTACTTTGACAATATTACCTTCATATTGTCCCTTGTCTTCCTTGTCTCCTGTTCTGGGATGGGTGTGGGTCACTGCTGTCCCGCTTTACTTACAAATTGCTACTTATTAAATTTCTACTGTGATATTTTATTAATTTTTCTCTATCTATATGTGCAACTGTTTCCTGCATTGAGAATGAAGCATTGTAATTTCGTTCAGCTACACTGCTGCGTAGTTCTGAATGACAATAAAGTTTTCTTTGACTTTCACTTTGAACAGTAATCAATAAAACACTGACCACATTAGGCAAAAAGATGGAAACAGTAATAAGAGAGCGAATCTTTATTTAGTGCATTACTCCAAGGGTCATGGACTTCATCACAATAATGATCAAAAGTGTAAACTACAGCTCAAATAACAGATCCAATCACATGACAATAATTGCAGTCCCATGACTAAAAATTAGTAATGGTGATTTTTTTTTAACCAAAACAACATAAAATGTCTAAATTCCATTTAACTCTTGTAATATAAAATTCAATATCTTATATGGAATAAATTATGTTAAATTATATCAAATCAAAGCATAAATCAATATTTGAAGAATAATAAAAATGCTGTCTGTCAGAAATGTACCCACAAGTATAGAAGTGCAAGTATATAAAAGCTGTCTTTAACATTAAAACACTGTGAATACTAATACATTTATTTAAATTGGGGGGGTCCATCATTCAATTTTAATTGCCAGAATAGTTCTTTATATTCCAGTTTTGTTTCCAGCTGCCCCATTAGAGTGTATATTGACATTATCCAATACCATTAAATGAATTTCTTAAAGTTGGAACAATGCTCTGCATGTTTACTGAGCACAGTTTGTATTACCCTTTTGACTATCATAACTGTACTAACAAATTATATTTCTCAGCCATATTTCTGTTTTACCTATATAGAATACCTCCCATGAGGCACACACAGTCATGTACACAACTCCCTTACTTACACAGTTATTGCCCAGACTTCACCAAAGGTCGAATCTTTTGTACCACCGCTCCAATGTTATTAACATTAACGTAATTACACTGGATGCGCATATCACATTTTTGGTACCTGAATCAGCCACTTTATCAGAACCCACAGTATAATTCATAGTGTCAAACAGATTTGTTAAATATAAATATTTCTTATAAATAAATTGTGGAGCTTTTCTATGAGTTCCATTAAAAGGACCAAACCAGGAAAACATGCTCAGTGAATACTTAAGTCTTTTTAGATTCATTTCTCTTGCTGCTACTATTTTTTATATAACCTCCTAATCCTGGAGAACAGCAAAGCCAGTCTCTGGATTACTACTTTCACAGTAGTACATTGCTTCAAATTTCTTAGATATTCCACTACACTCTACATTTCTCAGTTATCTCTGCTAACAGAAGTTCCTCACATTTAGGTCCCGCTCTCTGGACCTCCCATGCACCCTTTGCCAGCCTACTATTTTCTCTTCATTCTCCAAGCAACTGAAATTGTACCTAGAGAATGAAGGCAGATACAGGTGGATTAGACATGTACCCTAACATCTTAAAACTTGCTCTTCTGTTTGTATGTTTGTAGACAGATGTACAGATAGCAGATCTTGTAACCTATACATCACATCAAATTTGCTTTATTAGTATTGCCATGCAGTACTACTTCATGTAGCGTATTTTGAACAGCACGACTACTTTATCTGTATATACTTGTGCCACGTTTTGTCTATTACTGCTCTATGTGCCCATGCTACATTGCCTTATATTCTTCTTTTATATCATGCTGTTCTAGCTTTATAATATATATTGTGTACTTTTAGTTTTAGTGTGATTAGGTGTGATTGAAAAAAGGCCCTTTAGTATCTTCTTCTTCTTCTTTTGGCTTTTCCCGGTTAGGGGTCGCCACAGTGGATCATCTGCCCGCTCATGATTGGCAGTGGAGTTTTACGGTGTCGAGTTGCCAGTCTGGCACCCAACCTTCCACAGAAGGTACACAGAAGGCAGGCACTCACACCTAGGGCCAATTTAGAGTGTCCAATACACCTATTGCATGTCTTTGGGATGTGGGAGAAAACTGGAGGAAACCCACACGACCACAGGGAGGACATGCAGATTCCACACAGGAGGCACCCCAGCCAAGAATCGAACCAGAGAACCTCTTGCTGTGAGGCGGCAATGCTAACCGTTGCACCACTGCGGCCGCCCTCTAATTCATGTGCTTAATAAATAAATGAATAAATAAATTAATTAATAAATAAAAACTGTGAGATGCTGTGCAGGGCTATGTCACTCAGAGAGCAGGAGAGAAGGGGATTAGAAAGTTGAATGTGGATGGGAAAACTGCTTAGAGTGGGGAGGCTTTGCAGACACATAAAGAAGGAGGGAGTGGTAGTTGTAGTAGGGGGAAAGGAAGGAAAGCAACTTGGATAGATGGCTAGCCAACGGAATTCTACACAATATTACAATAATGAGTGAAACTGGAAATAAAAAATGTTTTAGAATGAATGTGCTGGAAATGTGAAATTACCTGACAGTGAACAGAGGATAGTATTTGTATCTAAGGAGAAGGGAGTGTTAAGACTGGTGAATGAAAGCCTAGTTTCCTAGATTAAAGTGGGTGCAAACATTTTGGTCAAGGTACTGATCACATGGCTAAAAGAGCACCTTCCTGAGATAATAGAGAGCAGTCAGATGAGGTTTTCAAAAAGGTAACAGTTCACAGATTACTGATGCTTAATTAATGTATTTCTAGACAGAGTAACAAAACTAGGGATAAAAGGAGTGGACATTGTTATTTGATATTAATTTGTTAGCACTGAGAATACTAATTACTATATGCCTCCATTATTGTGTATCTACAGAGCTCTTTGGGCTGCATTGACTTTGCCACGCCTACTGTAGTGTGTAGTACTTCAAAGGAAGATCACAATCTGTGTTCTTTTGCTTAACAGTCATATAGAGTTTGCAATGTTTAATGCCATGGTTAAGATAGCTAAATCACTTATTTAATTGTTGAAATTATTATTTTTTACACCTTTAACTCTTTTTACAGCTATGTACCAAATAATGACTGTCTAAACTGCCAGTACAAAAGTATTTCACACATTCACTAGTGAAATAGACAGAAGGTGCAACTGAGTTAAGAAGACCTTTAACTTTTTGGAAATATACACTTCCGTGGAGTCTGCTAGAGGAGGTGGTCAGGGCGGCATGAAGTTTAGAAGTTCGGCCAAAGTGCTGAAGGTTGACCCAGAAACAGGAATCATCATTAATGAGGGGGGATGGGCAAAGTGACTGTATAGGGTTTAATTAAAAAAATGATTTGCGAAAGCTTTTAGATGATCAGACAAAACATAAAGATATAAACAGCATTGTGACTTCTATTAGAGCAATTTTTAACGTGAAATTTGTATGGTAGGTTCATCTATTATTTTTGAGTACAGTCACTGTTTATCAGTTCATAGACGGACATTAAGCAAATTATCCCAAGAGACCTTTTTAAGCCTAGCCTTACTTCTGTAATATATCTGGCAGGTTGTGATACCCTACAGTTGTTTTAAGGGATATTTGTAGGCTCAGACATGGGTAGTCAAGCATTTACAGACCACCAATCTAATAGAAATATAGGTGCCAGACCAGGAATAAACTTCTGATTCCCCATCCACCTGTTCAAATTATGCTTGAATTGGATTAGGGAAGAACTCTGTTTGACATAGATAGGAAGCCTGTTCCAGAGAAGTGGTAGTCTCTGAGACACATACCTATTCCTCCAGTATATCCTATTTATGTTGCAGGTGAGGTTTAAGTCCCTAGATTGGGTAATTCTCATGTTATTTGTTTTGCAGATGTGCTAAAGGTCCATCAAAGCAGGATCAGAGTATGATTTGAAGGCCAGGAATATATTTCCTGTCAGCAGCCTGTAGGATATTGAGTGCAGTGATAGGGCTTTGATTTGGATCATGCAGTACATGTTGTTTACGCCCTGTATTTTTTTTTTTTTTTTTGTGGAACCTTGGTGGACGTACCTCTGTGTATTTGATTATCTGTAATCTCTAAATATATCTGTGTGAATTTTTATTGTATTGAGTTGTTGGCTATGTCTATCTTTTTTAGATATCTGTTACTTTTATTAGTAATAAGCCTGCTATTTTACAAAAAAAAAAAAGTAGGAGGGGGGGGGGTTCCAAACAAGGTTGCCCTGTATATCAGTATGTGTGTGTATGAGTGGTGTGTGTGTGTGTGTGTGTGTGTGTGTGTGTGTGTGTGTGTGTGTGTGTGTGTGTGTGTGTGTGTGTGTGTGTGTGTGTGTGTGTGTGTGAGTGTGCGTGTGCATGTGTGTGTGTGTGTGTGTGTGTGTGTGTGTGTGTGTGTGTGTGTGTGTGTGTGTGTGTGTGCACATGTGTATGTGTGTGTGCACATGTGTGTGTTTGTGAGACAGACAGAGAGAGAAGAAAGAGGTAGAGGCTAATAATTTTAGAATTAGCATGACAAGGGAATTGCTAAGAAAAGAACCAGCTCTGCTTTTCTGTTGATGTTACTATAACTAGAATATAGACAGCAGTATAAATAGTTAATTATGTTACAAGTGCAGCATTTTATGGTCCTTAGCAAATGCATACTAAGCATGGCTGGCCTTAGGCCAATTGAACAAATGTGGCCCAGAAGGACCCCACTCCATCAGGGGTCCCACACTAGGCTATGACAGAATCATTTTGCCTAACATAACCCAGAGATTTACCTAAGAGTCACTACAGGAAATTGCAAGGCATTCTCCTTCTGTAGTCTTGCTCCCTTAGTACATGCAAGTCCAGTTTTATTAGGTACCATATTATTAGTAACTGCAGCTTCTTGCCTGTTGCATGTCTCATAGTGTTAGCTGCTTGCACTCCTGTAGAAGTCAGTTGCTGCTACTGCTGACTGCTCAACAGGGTTTTTCAACCTGAAACTGTTTTTTTTTTTTTTTTGTGCATTTCTCTGGTCACTGTATAGGAAGATAAGACCAAGCTTATTTTGAAGACTGATAGAGAGGTACTGTTTTCTTTTGCTTCTCTTGCTGCTATGGGGTTTATGAATGGTTGTTAACAAATAAATTTACAATAAATAACTGTAGAATAGGCAGTCTCAGACAGCATAAAAGTAATCACTGGTATGCATAAAAATGCAGATATTTTGATATGATGTAACTTATGACCATTTAGACTTATGGCAGAAGGTTACCAATTCAGAATTATGGCAGAAAAACACTTGTTGCAGTCACAGATAGGAGCATAATAATCCCGGAGAAGTGAAACATGAGGTATATCTGCTGAATGGGGGAAGGCAGACCTGGATAGAAAAAATATTCAATTTGCTGAAACTAATGCAGTGGAAAGCAACCAATGAAGCAATTAACTTCAATGAACATATTTGCAACAGTGGTAAATTACCGGCAAACATGCAGAGAAGTATAAGTCAGGATAGTGCATATCATAAATAATCACAGTTATTAGTGACATGATCCAAGTATTTAACCAATAAAATAAGTAGTAAAATAGATAAGAAGATTACCTTATGCTGTCATAACATTATATAGTATAATGTTTCTGTGCAGAAAATAATATACAAAGAGCAAAGGTGTTGCAGTGTGTGCACTTGTTGGAAATGGGATGTGAAGGCAAGTAAGGCATGAGTCAGATGAGGGGAAGGAAAAGGGAGAAACATAAACATAAACTTAAATAAAATAAAAAAAAGTGTTGGGGGAACAAGATGGAAGTGTGAAGCTATCTTCTATCCAGGTTCAGGAGATCCAGGCAGCACTGCAAAGTTTGGGAACATGTTTATTAGTAAGCCAGGATGCACCCATCTGGTGACACACTGTGTAGACACAGGCCTCACTGGCTCATCAAGCAGGCCCGTTATGATGTGCCTGAGTGAGTTAAGCAGACCCTGAAAGAAGAACTATAGAAGATGTTGCATTGAGGTGTAATCCAGGAGTCCAGTAATTTACTTCTGTTTTAACATGTCTTATGACAAAATATAATTTTCATACACCGTAATTGTATACATTCCTGACATCTAATCTGACATAGTCTTAAATTCAAGAAGCCAGTAAGTGCAGGGAATGGGATGGTAAAAGGGCATCAGTTAAGGGAGTGTCCCATCAAAGTGGTCCGTATAGGGGCATGCAATTGCTAAGGCAGGCCTTTGTACTAAGGCTACAATTCTGCCTGATGATAAAGAAAAGCAAGGTGATGTAGAAAACCGAACTACAGATCTTATCTTCATGTTGCAGAGTGACAGAATGAGAATGTATGACATTTGTAACAGTAGCACTGCATCTCTCATAGAAAATTCAGAACAACCCAGTAACAGTAATTCTAAGAAGAATGAGTAAAGTAGTATCATAAATATGTTGAGACCAAGTGAAAATGTTGTTTTGCCACATAAGGATTAGGGCATGTTGAGTAGAAGTCTAGTCAAGTAATGTTTATCACCAGTGAAGCAACATACAGTGTCAAAACTGGAAAAAGTCAGCAACCAAAATAATAATGCATTGTTAAATTATATCTGAGCGGAAACTGGGTGAGAGGACTGGTGCAGCTCACCTTCAGGGGAGAGTCACTGATTTGGGGCTTGTCTTATTATTATTTTTGGCGTTGTCCCTGATTTTTGAACAAATAAGTTGAGAGCTATGCTCCAAAAAGTGCAGAACTATGAGACAAGATTGTAGCTACTGATAAACAGTTTGCTATGGTCCAGCCATGACATATGTGCAAATCATTTGTTATCATGAAAATTTGGCATACTCAGCCACAGAAGCCTTCAATGGTCAGTTGTAGAGATGGGAAATGTTAATAGTTGGTATTAAGTTTGTTTTTAATATTCAAACTGTCAGAGATAATACATTTGCTACCCTCACATTTTATTACTTTATTATTGACTGCTATGCAAGTCCAAGTTCTCTGCTTGCATATTTATAACTTGTCCAAGTTCTTTGTGGCAAACCCTGCTTTTCTTATGACCCAGAAATTGCTGGTCCAATCAGCAATAATATGAAGAAACATTTTGATTTGTTTATTCTTTTGGATATTTTTAAACTGCTGACCAAATTTCTATGCTATTGTTTCAAGTGGAATTATTCTATGAGACCCCTAGTGTGACTCTTAGAGTCTAATGAAAGTTCATACCAAAAAGGAAGCTTGGAACAATGCTAACATATGGTAAGGCCAAAGCATTTTTCTGACCCTTTATGCTTTGTTTTAAAGCTAGAGTCTAGGATTTTCTGTGAGAGTTATAAGCACCTTACAACTGAGACATGACCCTTGAATTATAAGGGCGTATCATAATTTACTAGTGATATTCTGATAGGGGAACTTAGTAAGAGATAGGGATAAAAGAATGATAGTTCTTTAAATTAGCTAATTAGAGTTTCATAATTTACTCTGTATACTTCCTGTGGTAAATTGAGCCAAAAGTGAATGAGTGAAGAAAGTGTACAAACAGTCCTGACTGATAAAATTAATGAAGAGTTCAGTGGCACCTGGTTTCATTTTATGTGGTCAGTAATATCCAGTAGATATCTAGGATGCTGCATCCTCTTCTGCTCATGAAATGCACTTGAGATAGATTGATGAGTGAAGCACATTCTTTAACTATAAAGTAATAACTTTAGCCATTACATCCATGTCAAAATCTGTAAGTGAGATAGGATGGTAGATTTTAGGACTCAGTAACATAGTCAGGTATACACTGTGCCAGCCATGATGTACACTTTTCTTGGAATAAGTTATTTTATACAGAGGGATGTACCACAACTGATCTTTTAATCTGTGGCATATCTGCAGTGATATTACTTTATTAAATTATGTTTTCAGTATTGAAATGGTGTACCATCCAGAAACATGTATCATCTGTGGTAGGGGCTAACACTTGAAATACATTGGGTCTCCATTCTTGAAGTTGGTGTACAGTTCCAGAAATCATTACTACATCTCTGTTAGGAATGGAACTTTATTTGGCTTTATGAACACCTATGATATTAAATTCCAATAAGAATTGTGATAAATTACCTTTTGAGAAGATGGAGCCTAGGATTTTAGACTGCAGTGGTTAAGAATGCTTAATAAAAATTTATAGAAACCTGGGTGAAACAATCAGGGCCTGGGACCAGTCCTGTTGTGAAACTATATATGGAGACCTGAATTTTCTCAAGTGGTAGAAGGCTCCTATGTTTGACAATAGTCAAAGTGGACTTTAGACTAGTTACTAAGCTGTTGCTAGCATACTGCTGAGAAGGGGTAAGATATATTCTATAGGGCATAAATAGTCTCATAAACATTTTCACAGATCATATTAATGTCATTTGTGTAATGGTTCATTTTAATGCTTAAGAGCAAAACCTGCTTTTATCCCTTCCTTATCCTAAACTGAGTGGCTAATCTATGTTTTTGGTTACCTGCTTGGCTCAGAAATGGAGTTGCTTTCTTTTATATTGGCACTCTTCTATTCCTGACAGCAGTACATCCATCAAATGTTTAACTATCTTAATTTGTTAGTACAGGCCTGAGCTCCCTGGGGAATTATAACCTATCTTTTTCTGGAGTTCCCTCAGCTGGTCTCCTATAGCAGACATAGTGTTCTGTTCTTTTGTTTTCAGAGACTGACATGTCTTAATCTTGCTTCTGAACCCACACACTGAATGTATTCCATTTTAATTCAAGGGCATAGAGTGTGGAAAAAAACATAGAAAATTTGAAACTTACTGATTTAGTTGACATTTAAATACTATATCCTTAGGAAGCATAATCCTGAATTTCTAGAATGAACTAGTTGCTTTCTGGCAGGTCTGTATTAATTTGTCAAAAACTAATTCCAACGAACAGCTCATTGAACACAACCAGTGACCAGCTGGTCATCAATTGTTCACTTCTGCGAAAGTTTTTCTAAGGGAAGGGAGTTAGCTGGCCAGCATTAGGAAATGTGTCCTTTTCCCCACTATAGTGTGATCTCAGAGTTGGTATATATAAGTAGGGGGAGTGTGGGGGTCGTAGCCCCCCCCACCTTGGTGGGTTTGATATAATGTAGTTTGCATTATGGTAGGTGCAGGGGACAAGTAATTCCATTCCCTTAGAAAAACTTTCATTGAGGTGTACGTTTGATGAACGGCCATTCACTGGTTTGTGTTTGATGAACGGTCGTTTGCTGGAATTAGTTTTTGATGAATTAATATAAACCCACTTTCTGGCACCTCATTTAGAGAGTCAGGGCTAGAGACAGTCAAGCAAGGAAGGAGGACTCTATTTGTACTGATTAATCATTTGTGCTTAATACAGATGATCTTGGAACATGTCCATGTAGTGAAAGGAATATATTGCATACATGATGCCTTTACATTCTAGTGGTAGAATGCGGTTTGCAACAGCAGTCAATCAAATGGGATGACTTATGGATGTTCTTATCTGACCTGAGAGTAGCTCTGTAGATTCCTACTTTCATGGGATTCTCTCCAGGGAGTCATAAATGAAAATCTCCACACCAAATGAGATTACAGTTAGGAGGGATTTGGAGAGTAACCTTTGTATATATTCATATACAGGGCAGTAGAATCATTTAGGTATATATGCACTGAGCATTTCCATGGAACCATTTTTACAGAACACAGTTTTTGTCCGTATAACATGACACATCTTAGACATTAATTATTTTTCTCATCTATTTAGTTACAGTGATAACATTTTGAGTCAATGGCTTCTAAGACAGTGTTTGAAAGTGATCTCAGTACTTTTTTTTAATGTGCGTACTTACTAGAAGCTGCTCAAAGCCTTTTATTGTCCATTTATACTTACATTTTCTTCAAGACATATAGGTGAACAACAGAGTTTGTAAGTGCTCAAAGATATATTTCTAAAAAAATCTAGACTCCCCCAGCATTATTGCCAAGTGTAAAAGTTGTCAGCTCAATTTAAGAGCTCTTATTTATCTGTGACTGAGAGCTATAGCCTATAAAACAAAATACAACTGCTTCCAGTTTTTCACACTGACTTTAATTTCACATATTCCATGGGAAAAATACTAAAATTATTATCAAACAAATTAGAACATTTACAAGTTAATGTTGTTAACAGTATGAGTCATCACTAGGAATTTAACTAGAATTTTTGGAATTGTATGACAGATTTCAGAATGTTGCCATCTCCTCAATGAGTGTAGCACCGTAGACCGAGAAAGTGCAGGTTTATTGAGAAACAATAAATAATAATATGAAAAAACAAAACAGCGAATCATTCTAATAAAGACATTTTGCAAAATATCCAACCACAAAACTTGATAAATCGACAAATATGCCAAGTTAAACAAATAAATTCTAGGCCATCTCATTTTACAAAATAAGTAAAATTATTTTTAAAATATGTATATATCAATGTGTGTAAGCTGTATGTTTGACTAAACCCATGTTCATCCCTGTTCTTCAGATAAAGACTTTTCCACTAACTGTTTGGAAAAAAAAGAGTTTTATTTTAGCTGTTAGGCTGTACTTTATAGTGCTTTATTCACTCATTATGTAAATTAAATTGAGCTAATTAATGTAATTAAATTACAGTACCAGTAACCTTTCCAAGCACAGCTGTGTCTCTAAGGAGGTCTGCTACTTAATGCAGCATGTATTTTCAGAAAGATTCCAAGTGAAACAACTAGTGTAACTATTTTGAACATAAAAGATTACGCATGATTAACATTATACACCATGTATATTTTGCAATGTGTGACCAGGACCAGTAGGTACTGACTGGAGCAAATGTCTGGCCAGATCCCAAAAGACTCACTCTCGACTTGAGTTTGACATAAGTGACTTACTCTGGTATAAGCCCTGCATGTGTTTCCATTTTTCAGAATTTCATCTGTACACTTGCTTACTGTTCCCTTCTTGTCAGCTGCAAATGTAAAGAAACGCAAATGCATCTTATAGCCTTATACACATCAGTTTTCTGCTCTTAAAGAATAACCTAACAGGCACATGATCACACAAGTAATTGGTATATTTTGGACACATTATAGTGGGATGAAACAAAATCTGGGGGATTACATGAAGTGAAATTAAATTAAAACCATCTTTTTCTTTAGATAAGCAATTTTTTTTAGGGGTTTCTCAAATATTGTTAGATAAGGTAGGGGTCCAGTTACTCAAAAAATGACTGCTGTCTTTTGGGCATTTAATATAATAAAATGACTAATTCTACAGGAAAATTAATAAAAAGTAACTTTTAAGATTTGGGTTAGGATGGACCTTAAATTTAACTCTAACCCACCTGTAACTGTAGCCATGATTCTAGTCCTTAATATAAACCTACCCATTTGGATTAACAATGGGGATTAGTAGTAAATTGGTAAGGTCATGACATAAACTTAGTTACTTTTAACTATAATCCATGGAGTTAATCATAATTGTTAAGATTAAAGCATGTATTAGAGTTAGACTTTAAACTGCAGCCCTTATCTAATCATTTGCCAAACTGCAGCCATATCACTAACTGTAGCCATTTGGGTTACAACTAGTTCATGTTATAACAATGACCAAAACAGAAATCCTAACACTCACTGACAAAATTATAATTGTGTTAGACTAAATTGGCTAATCCAGTCTTCACACTAACCCTGACAATAAAAAATGGGATTAGGATGCATAGTTGGACTTGCCCTGTGATCAAACCATACCATCCATGTGTAAATCCTGATATACCTCATACACAGTCATGGATTATTGCTAAAGTATTGCATTGCACAGTGCAATCAGTCAAACTCCAGAAATTATATAACTTAGTAAGAATTTTCCTCTCTTTTTTATCTTTTATTGTAAATAACATTAATAATATATCCCATAATCTCATGTAATCTCTGAGACCCCAACCTCTGGAGGTACTTATACGTTAAAACTCAACCACGTATGTCATAATGCATTAAAGGTAGTGTCAATAACACCAAACAGTAACCATAATATAGTGTAAACTTTCAACACATTAAGGACAATTTTAATAGTTCACTCATCATGAATACAGTCTCAAACTGGCACTAGCCTTAATGCATTGTGAGATACAGTTTTCAACACATTAAGAATAATTTTAATAGCTCATTCATCATGAGAACAGTCTCCAACTGGCACTTGCCTTAATCATTGTGAGATACAGTACTTCTTAAAGTGGCAATGCTATGCATTCATTTTAAGTGGCAATGCTATCATAGATATTCACTGCGTGTAGAAGTGTGCAGCAGTTTTAGACATTTTAATCATCACATCTCCCCTCCTAAGGAGAGAGAGAGGAAAACCTCATTAATGCTGAAATCAACTATTTAGTTTCATGTACCACTGCATCTTAGCTACACCAGTATTTAAGTTATATTTGCTGAAACCTCATGTGACTATGGTTTCATAAGAAGGGCTTAGAGATTATGCCCACTTTGAAGTTATTGCTAGAGAAGATTCACTGGGCTGTTTCTGAATTTCATAATTTTGTGGATTAGTCCATGTCACTACTGTCAGACAGGTTTCTAAGTGCACAACTGATGTACATATTTAACATTGTGGAATACCCTTGACTGCAGTAGTGGCCTATACATTTTACAAATTCTATTTTATCTGTCATTTATGTAATAACAACAATTGAAGCAGACATTACTTTAAGCAGAAATATTTATCTATGAGGAAACATCTGAAACAGTCACTTATCTGTTCTTGTTATTCAGTTGCAGTCTTTATATCAGGTAGTCATTTTGATTTATCTTCGGATGCATTCACTCAAATGCTACTGGAACTGGAATTTGTGGAAGGAAAATGGTTAGACAAACAATTATAATGAACAGTATTTGGTTAACAGTCATGCTTTAAAACAGTCTCAACAGGATCAGGAACAGTCTCATGTAATTTGACAACAAACAGTCTGTCATAACATGTTGTGGATTTCAAACCTCTACCTTTGTCGCAGATAATGGGTTCTGGAAATACTTTTCAGGTAACTGGAACACTGTCTAGAGATGGTCCTAGTTATTCTCCAGTCAGACATGTGAGGTTTACTGTCAGGAATGTGGCATTTAGTTTGAGGCCTATCAAGAACTACTTGGATATGCCCCTGATTGCATCTAACTATGATGCCATCCTCTGTTTGCGCCTTGTATGACATTGACTAATCAGTCTTTTACACTACAGCACCTAATGTTCCCCACTTTTTCTCTCCCCTGTATCTTCTAGCTCACTGGACAGCCTGGTTGTAGGGTATGTATTGACTGTGCAGAATAGATCAGCTGTAGAAAGTTTGTACAAAGATTCAGATCTTTGGTCATTTTGCACGATTGACCTCAACTTTGGATTCCAACATTGAACATAGCCCTTATTTGTCTTTGAAGGATTATCTATGATTGGCTTACTCGTAATGCACTGTGCGGAGTAACTCAATATGACAGTAGTGCTCTGTGTGGATCAAGTGTCTTAAGACCATTTTAGCTGTTTAGACTGCTTTTTCAGTGGTTTAATTTGACTGAGGATAATGAAGACTTGATGTAGTATATGTAAAACCATATTCACCAGAAAATTGTTGGGATTCAGTCAGTGTGAGCTGTGTAACATTGCCTATAATCAGTTCAATGGGTTTTCCATATCTTATGAAGGTAGTCTTGAACCTTGCTATTATTTGTTGGCTAGTCTCAGTCAGTACTTGTAGTACCTCAATATCAAACAAATAATAGTTCACCAAATTTAGCAACATTTGCCCTCAGAGTCACAGCTATCTTTTGCCAAGTGCTTTTGATAAGGTAGTTATAAGGTATTAATGGCTCCATTCTTTGAGGTGCCTTAAGGACATCACAGAATTAACACTTTGACACAATCTTTTCAATGTCCAGATTAATGTTTTACCACCACAATGACATTTTGTGAGACCTTGCTGTCTTTTGTGCATTTATCTTTACAGTTCAGTATATTGTGATATGGCTACTATTCTTGATACAGTAGCAATCCATCATGTTCTGATAGGTGTTCTGACTGTAGTACTTATGCATGAGATGTCTCATCTGTGCCAAGTAGCTGGGCAATCCATCTTGGACATACTGATAGCAGTCTGTTACTCATGGTAAATTTTAGTTTCATTTAACTTTTCTAGTCTCTTGGTAGTCACTATTCTTAATACCATTATGCTGTGCACAGAGGTGATAACATCTTCTTAGGCTTATTACAGCAGATCGTCATGCATACAATTTTTGGATAATATCTCAGCCACAATTATCTGTTTCCTAGGTGTATGGATTGCTCTGGCATTAAACTGTCTCAGTCTTGTGAGTAGTGTTTAACAGCAGGGTGGTACTTTCCCTAGATAGGAAGTGATCAAAAGAACCATGGCTTGCAGTCACTCTGGAGTAGAAAATGCTCTATTCCTAATAGACATGCGGAGAATCTCTCACATGCCCACACACGACTATGGCATTCTTTTTCTGTCTATGATCATATCTTTTCAACACTTGTTAGCATTCTGGAGCAATAGGCAATAGACCATAACACGTATTCATTCATTTGGAGTAATGCAGCACCTAGACCATAGCTACTAGAAATGTTACTCACTGTTGTTGTTTTAGTGGCTTCATAATGTGCTAGCACTGGAGTGCTCGTTAGTGTTTCTTTCACTCTGCTGAAGGTGAGATGTTGAGCATCTTCTTCTAACCAGGTACATCTAGCATTAACAGGTCTGCCAGTGGATGTTGCACAATAGACAGAGCAGTCACAGACCTGACCAAGAAATGTATCATGTCTATGGCTTGACATAACTTTGCTATTAGTCTGACCTTGCTTGCATTTGATCTGGTTACAAGAAGCACTTAAGTTAAAGCCACAGTATTGAAGCTTAGTCTTACCAAAGCAGTGTTTATCTTAGTTTTGATTTCAAACTTGAATCTTTACTGGTTTGATCACTACTTTTAACCTTGAGTAATGTGACTCTTTAATTGGATCAAAGGTTTATTTGTCATCATTGACAATAACTTTCTGCCTTTTTAGCAGTTCTCAAATCTTATACTGAAATATTTCAGCTATTGAGGTTATACCAAATGACAACTTTTCAAAAGAACCTTCCTAATGAAAAATGAAATACGTTTACTTATTGTCCCCTAGATGTATTTGTCAGAACTCGCTGGAAGCATGTAATGAAGAAAATACTTCAACACTGAAAAGTTTAGGTGATATGTCCTCTACTGTAGGTAGAATGAATCTTTGTTATATAATTGCATAATTAAACCTTCAATGCATATTTGTTCTCTGCTATTTAATTTTATAACTGGGACCATTAACACACTATTCAGTCAATCCAGTTACACGTTCTATGACTCCAACTTCTTACATTCTCTTGTTTGAGTTCTGCATCTATTCTGGGCAGCACTAGAAATGGCAGTCTTCTGTGTATGGTTAAGGCATTACAACATTTGGCTTTAATTTTATCTTTACTGGGTCAAAGTTAACAGACCAACTTCACCAAACACATCCAGTCTGACTTCATTTATTTTGGAAATCAGTCATATACTGCAGCTCTGCTGAGCGGACTACTTATGTATATGTTGTATTTATGTTATTATTTTGTTTCTTTACTAGTTTGACCTCTCTGGAGATTTGTCCTTAGGTCTCTAACCAAGTACTAGGCAAATAGTCTTTAGACTATTACAAGCTCAGCCATAAGGCTTTTTCCATGTTAAATTCATTTTTAACAGTAACTTCTGAGACACCTTAACATCAGCTGGTTCAATTATAGTTCTGTCTTTAATTTGTTTGTCTTTTGTTTCACTAATCCTACAGTTTTCAGGCAGTTCATATAATCACTTTACAAAAGCTTCAGTACATTCACCTTTAGCCTGCACTCATCTATGGACACATGCTCTTTCATGCATTATACTTCTTGTTAGCACAAAATGTTCCTTGAACTTAGTAATTACTGAGTCATGTATAACAATCACTGTTTGAGAACAAAAATTAATTGTATTGTCTCAACTTCTTTTCCATGGCATGCAACAAAGTTGTTTGTTTGTCTTTTCCCGGTTAGGGGTCATCACAGCGGAACTCCAATCCACTAATGATTGGCAGTAGATTTTTATGGTGCCGAGGTGCCAGCCCGATGCCCAACCTTCATCGAAGGCACACCAATTCACACATGTCTTACAGAGGCCACTCAACCATGGGGAGGACATGCAGACTCCACACAGAAGGCACTCCATCCGAGAATTGAACAGGAGAACCTCTTGCTGTGAGGCAACAACGCTACCACTGTTCCACCGCGGCTTTATCATGGCATGCAACAAAGTATTAATCAGTATTTCTTCAGTTTCTTTGTCTGACTTAGTTACAACTTTAAAACATGTAAATTCTATCTCCATGTCATCCAGGAAAATGGCTTTGCAAAGATAAAAGGCTTTGGTTGGTCAAACAGTTTAAAACTGGTAAAATTACCACTTTGTGCATTAACACTATTGAAACTCATTAAATAGCTTACTGTAAGTTCTGTGGCCACTACCCAATTCATTGGCACAGTTTCTCTCACTAGAGTGGCATTTTCAGTTTTATTTCTTGAAGACCATCTCAGTTCTGACACCATGCCATTATATTCCACTCTAGTTAGCAAGTTATGTTGAAGGGCAGTGTCACTAACTTCAGAATACACCAACATTTTCAATGTAGTACAAAGCTGCAGTATGACAAAAATGGAGTTCATAGGTTCATAGGTTCATAGGTTCATAGGTAAGTACTAGGCTATCTGCCCATGGGCATTTATAAGTCTAGCCACAGAGTGATGGCTTTCACCTCCCCATTAGATTAGTAACCTGGGCCTCTGTCAACAGGGCTCCTGAAGTGATCCCAGGGTAGAACTTACGATAACCCATCCACTCATCAAGATTTCTCTTGAAGAGGGCCAGAGAGAAGCTCTGTCGAATATAGATTGGGATTCTATTCCAGAGTGAGGGGAGTCACTGGGACAGGAATCTATCCCTCAAGCATGTCCTGTTTATTGTTGTACATAGGTTCAAGTCACTAGAACAAGTGGTTCTGAGAGATCTCGTTTTTTTGAGGTGAAGCATGTCCATTAGTTCAGGGTTTGACATGGCCCAATAGGTCAGGCATAGGTCACCTCTGAGCAGACGGTAAGCGACTGAGAAGAGCTGGAGCTTTTTTAGTCGTGCTTCATAGGGTAATTGTTTAAGGCCCTTAATCCTCTTAGTGAGGTACTTCTGTGGTCTTTCTAGTTGTTGCAGGTGTCTAGTGAGGTACATCCCAAATGGGGCATTGTACTCTATTATGGGCCTAATGAGTGAGGAGTAAAGGGGCACAATCACCTCCTTGGATCTGGATGAGAAACCCTTTGTGATCAGGTGTGCCACATAAAAGGATTTCCTGACCATTTTGACTATGTGGTTATCAAAGGAGAGCATGCTATCTACTTGGGTACCCATGTCCCTAATTACTTCTTCTCTACTTAGTGGATTCCCATCTATGTGGTAGTTTGTAGGTACTTTGTTTTTCCCAAATGGGATTACTATGCATTTTTTGGCATTTAGCTTGAGGCCATGACTTTGACACCAGGTGTTTGTCTCTGTGAGACCCTTTTGCAGGATGTCTGTGTCAGCTGGAGAGTCAATTATTGCACCCAATTTAAAGTCATCTGCAAACTTGGTTAGCCACAGTCCCTCCGCCTTTGCCTGTACTTTGGAGAAATATATACCAAACAGGAGGGGTCCCAGGACTGAGCCCTGTGGGACTCCGCTTGTGACTGGTTTAGAGTTAGACATGGTGCCTGCCACTCTTACCATGTGGGTTCTTTCTGAGAGCCAATTGGCAACCCATCTCATGACATGGGGGTTGATATTTAAGCTGGTGAGTTTGTCTATGATTCCTGAGTGTGGGATGGTGTTGAACATCTTAGCGAGGTCCAGATATGCTGTGTGGACCACCTTCCCTTCATCTATGGCCTTGGTGACTATTTCGCAGAAGTCGACCAAGTTCAGGAGGCAAGATCTGCCTTTAACAAAGCCAAACTGGGAGGGGTTCAGTGTCTGGAGGTTCCCAATGCCCCTGTTAATGAGCTCCATGATAATGCATTCCATGGCTTTGCAGACCAAGCTAGTCAAGCTTATAGGACGATAGTTCCCAGGGTCAGTTGTGGCACCACCTTTGTGGAGTGGTACGACTGTTGCTGTACGTCATTCTTTCGGTACATAGCCTGTAGAGAGGCTGACTTTGAATAGTGATTTGAGATGGGAGGGGTTAGTTCATTTTGAAGCTCGTGTAAGACTCAACCTGGGATAGCATCTGGTCCCATTGATGCTGTGTTTTTGGCCTTTGCAAGGGCTGTCTTTACTTGTAAATCTGAGATATCTGGAGCACCACATTCTTCTGGGATGGGTGCTAGCCCCTTTGGTGGAGAGGGGAGGTGAAGTTTGCACTGAACTTGTCAGCCAGGATGTTGGCAGTGTCGGTTGGTTCAGTGTATTTATGGCCATTATGCACTAGCTCGGAACATATCTGAGAGTTTGCCCCTAGACTCTTGACATAGTTAAAGAAGGCCTTGTGGTTATCCTTAGAGTCATTGGCTATTTTTCTTTCGAAGTTGGCCTTGGATGATTTAATGAGGGAGCACAGTTTTTACTGATGTTAATCAGAGATGCCTTCTTATTTTGGGATTTTGTTCTATCTTGCAGGAGTTTCCTCCTTCTGTTGTAAAGTTTATTTATGGCTGGGGTCCACCAGACTGGCTTCCTCTTTTTTGAGGAGTTGGTCTTGGTTTTACTTGGGATGGCTCGGTCCATGCATTCTTGAAGGTGTTCATAGAATGCACTTGTAAAGGATTCTGCCGATAGGTCATCATTTTCCATTTGATTGGGAGCTTTGAAACTTCCCACCTCGGTCTTGAGGAGTGTGAAGTTGGCTTTAGAGAAGTTTTTTACCTTGATTTCCTTGACTGGGGGGGGGGGGGGTTGGGGTGTGGATGTCCAGTGTGATTAGTTTGTGATCTGATCTTACCAATGATGAGTTTACCTCAGATGTGGAACATAGGTTCCCCATGTTGGTGATGATCAGGTCCAGTATGTTGTCACCTCTTGTGGGAGTGGTGACCAGCTGTTCAAGGGCGTTTGAGTTTATAACCTCAAGGAAGCATTGGGCTAGGGTGTTTGAGCTTGAGTAGTTTTCCCAGTCAATGTTTGGATAGTTGAAGTCATCCAGTAGCATGGTTTTGGGTAGACTCTTCATACTTTCTAATGTTCTCAGGAATGCTGCGTGAGGGTCCTGAGACAAGGTGGGAGATCTGTAGCAAGCTATAAATTGAACAGTCAATTTACCCGCTGTCAATTGCACTTGGATGGTCTCAGATTCTGCGTGCTGTGCTACTAACCTGGAGGTGTGGGTGTTCTTGATGAATATGGACACACCCCCTCCTTTTGTGTTCCGGTCCTGGTTTTGGGACCTAAAGGTATGGTAGGAGTTATATCCTGGTAGTGCTGGGGTGCTCTCTGGAGCCTTGAACCAGGTTTCTGTCACTGCACATACGTCGATTTGTTCCATACTAAGGAGAGCCTTGAGTGCGTGCATTTTGAGGTTTAGACTTCTGGCGTTGAGCAGCATTACCCTCAGTTTTTGTTTATTATTGTTCTTTATGGAGGCAGGTTTGTCTTTTGAGCCTTGCCTAAAAAAGGCAGTATTGGGGCGGCAAGAGTCTTGGCCAGTATTCAAAAGCCCAGGGGCGACAGGTGCAAGCCGTCTCTGGCGAAGCAACGTGGCTTGTCAAGCATGTCGTCCCAGGCTGACAAGTACTGGATCCCCTTTGAATGACACCAGTAGTTTAACCAATTGTTGAAACTGATCATTTTTTCTTTGTATGCTGGCATCATTTTGGGTGAGGGCAGGATGCTACTCAGAGTCAGAGTCATACCAGCTTGGGCTACATGGTCAGAGAGCTCCTCCATGTCTCTTTTCATGTAGTCCAGGGAGGTACGTCTCAGTTCACTTGCCAAACATACACTCTCCAACTAGTACTAACCTCAGTGTATTATGAGATGCATTACATTTTAAAATGGTAAAGTTATCATTCATCTTGAAAAAAACTATGCTATCATATGCATTTGCAGCATGTACAGGCACATATCAGCTCTACATCCCTTGCCTTCACTGTACACCATCACTCAAATTAGCAAATTGAGTCATTTCCATCTTTTTTTAAAATATATCAAGTACATCTCATTAGCATATCTGTACCCTTGTTCCTTCTACTAGGATTATCAGATCTAATCTGTCAGTGATCACCCATACTTATTACTTAATGTATAGAAAGCTAATTACATTTATGTTATACAGTAAACGTTTACAGCATTCCACCATTCTTTAACGTATAAAGCAATCCATCTTGGTTGGAATAAGGAATTACTATGTTCAAACATTTAAATCTATGTTATCTTATACCCCAAACCATCCAACACAGACAATATTTATTTTTATTTATTCATATGGTACCCCTTCAGGACAGGTCCACTCCAGAATTCTTTCAAAATGAAATAACTTATTAAAAATAATTTACTTCCATTCAGCTGGACTATACTAAAATAACTGTATCTCAAACTATGTTGCCACTGTTAGCATATTTATAAACAAATAACAGCATTTATCAGTTGTTATCATGCCTGTAATCCTTAAACCATATCACTTGGGCTATTCATCATAATAGTAGTTACCCACAAAATTATATATTTTGTATACTGAGCTTCCGGTAGTCAATGTTTGATTATATAATGTATATCTCACTCCATATCACTTATTAACATTTTCTAGACCACTTTATAAGCATTCTGCAACATATAAATGTGCTTATCCCATACATTGTCATCGACTATGCTGTTAAGGAATGTATGAATCTGTGACAATCAAGCAGTTTCTATTACAAAATGTTTTGCTATTGCAGCAATCAAGCAGTTTCTATTACAAAATATTTTACTATTTACCCTGCCATATATGTTAATTCAACCTTTCTGTTGACTTCAGCCTAGTATTAATTTTACTTCTTCATTATTTCTTTAACTGATTGCATTACCATGGAATTTTAACAATATTCATCTATTATTATTTGCATCTATGAAAATAGTGTCCTGTTCAAAAAGCATTCTTTCTTATGCAGTCATTTAATGCTTATCATACCACACATTGTCATGAAGTTTACTAAAGAGGATAACATAGCAGAAACAGTTAATATGTATATAGTAGAACAGTATATATATATATATATATATATATATATATATATATATATATATATATATATATATATATATGCAGACCCATTTAGAAAGAACCATACTCAAATAATATTTTTTTCAGATGTATAATTTCCAAACACAGGGCAAATGTGTTACATAATATAATTTAGTTTGCATTCAATATCTAACATTTTTGTTGCTTTAGTTATTCTCACACCATTTTTAATGAAACCCCCTCTTAAAAGAATCAACAACATCCCTTTATTTTTAAACTGCTTATCAGACATATTATAAGGAGCATCAGAGGGGAAAATCCAAGTCATACCCCTGACTATATTTTATTTTAGTGCTTAAAATCAATGCAATACATCTATACATTCATATTTATAATCATGGGTATGAAATGGTAACCTCATATATATGAGCTTTGTAGTTGGCCACTGCAAAAATGACATGGGCAAACAAACAGCCTTATCTGTAGCATTAACAATATTAAAATTTAAAGAAATAAAAACACTGTATTATCATTGGCATACATATAGAATTCTTCTGTTATCCTGGCTTAATGTAATAGAACATATTGTTATAAATTCTCAAATACTTCTTCATTGTCTTCAATTAATCACAGTCTTATTTTTAATGAGATCTTGTAACTGGGCTGTGACTCTACAATCGCATAATAACTCATTTGCTACAACCTTAATCAGTAAAGGTAATATTTAGCCTAGAAATCACTCAGTTATTCACTAAAGTAGATAAACAGTTCCTTTCTAGTGATTGCTGGTGCTCCTTTTATATGTATCCATCTTGACCATCATGTTCTTACTCTTCTCCTCACGCACTAGACTTATGTTGTCAGCCATCTTTGTGGAACTAATGTACGTAATTTCCTCCTCAGCATTATCTGTTAAATGTGACAGTTCTTTCAGTTTGGCCAATGTCTTCTGTCCACTTGTAAATATTTGCATGCAGTGTGGGAAATACATTTATAACATCACTAGTAATGTACGTTTCTGTTTTATTTTCCTCTTGCTTTTTTCATTACTTCCACAAAATGCAATCTCTGTTTAAATGTAAGTTCAGAGAAATGATGATCTATTAATTCCACTAAACCTTCTACTGTGCATTTATTTCCTAGTTGTCACAGCTAGCTTATACCATGGCAAAATGTTACAAGAATTCCAAGCGACTTCTTACTGAACCATAGGTTCATAGGAGGTTACTAGGCTAACAGCCTTAGAGTCTTTTTAAAACCTAGCCATTTATGTCCGAATTTTCCCAATTATCAATCACCATGGGATAGAATGGTTGGGTCTATATTAAAATCTCAAAGTCTGACAATATCGAATACGATATTTTCGATGCGGGAATACCAAAAGCGCACTACATCGAACGTTTAAATGGAAAATCTCCGTAGGGGGAGATTTCCTTCTACTTCAATGTAGTGCATTCTTGGAGTTGGTATATTTAAGTAGGGGGGTGTGGAGGGTGCAGCCCCCCATGTGGGGTGTGCAGGGGGGCTTGTCCCCCTGCCTATTTATTTTTTTTTTTAATTTACTATTTTTTTTTTTTTGGTTTCGATGGTTTAAGACTTCGATCACTAAAGTTCGATCTTTAGTGATTCGAAGTTTTAAACCTTCAAGATTATAATATAGACCCAAATGGCTTTGGTATATGCCTATGCCTCTGGGCATCTACAAACTGCCCCTGTCCATAAGGGCCTCAGGTGACAAGCCAGGGGTAAATTTGAGATTTCCCATTTATTGTCTCAAATTGTATTTGAATAGGCATAGGGAAGAAATCTGTTTCACATGAATGGATAGTATTTTTCAAAGAAGGGGTCATCTCTGAGACACATACCTGTCCCTTCAACATGTTTTGTTTATCTTACAGATGAGGTTTAGATCCTTAGATTGGGTTATTCTCATGCTGTTTGTTTTGCAAATGTATAGCAGGTCCATC
Source organism: Protopterus annectens (assembly GCF_019279795.1). Taxonomy (NCBI): domain Eukaryota; kingdom Metazoa; phylum Chordata; order Ceratodontiformes; family Protopteridae; genus Protopterus; species Protopterus annectens. The sequence continues at coordinate 1,356,836,341 of NC_056731.1, forward strand.
AGGGCTGCTTCGGAGAATGATTTGGAGGTTAGGCATAGACAGCCCCTCAATAGTCTATAGGAGACTGAGTACAAGGATGGGGCTTTGAGGTGGTCTGCATAAGATATATTATTTACACCCTGCATTCTTTTAGTGAGAAATCTCTGTGCCTGTTCCAGCTGTTGCAAATGCCTTGTCAGGGAAATACTGAAGGGTGCATTGTACTCGATTATTGGTCTAATGAGGGGTAATTATAGTGGGATTATGCTTTCCTTAGATCTGTATTCCATGACCTTACTTATAAGTTGTGCCACATAGAAGGATTTCTCACCACCATGGACACATGATGATCAAAGTTCAGGTTACTGTTATTTTGAGTTCCTTACCACTGTGGCTACTGATAAAAGAGTGTTATCAGTGCTGTAATTTACTGGGGTGGTCATCTTCCCAAAAGTAAAATTATGCATTTTTTTTGCATTTATTGAGTTTTAGGCCATGATTCTGGCCCCAGGTATTTGTCTGTGTCAGACCTTCCTGGAGGATGTCTACATCTTTGAGGGATTCAGTGATTGCACCCAACTTGTAGTTCTCATCAAATTAGTCATCCAAAGGCCTTCTACATTTGCTTGACTTCAGAGAATTATATTCCAGACAGGGGAGGTACCAGTACCAAGCCCTGTGGAACATCACTAGTAACAGACCTCTTGGTGGAGGTGGATTTCCCCACCCTAAATTCGTGTGTCCTATGTGTAAGCCATTTGGCTATCCATTGGGTGACACAGGGATTTATGCCTACATTTGTGAGTTTGTCTATAATACCTGAGAGAGGTATCATGACAAATGCCTTTGCCAGGTCAAGGCAGGCAGTATGTACTGTTTTGCCCTTGGCCATGGGTCTAGTGACTCTCACGAAGAAGTCCACCAAGTTTAGTAGGCATGACTTGACCTTGATGAACCTGAACTTGGATGGGTCCAATGTTTGAAGATTTTCTATGCCTTTGTTTATCAGGTCCACAGTAATTCTTTCCATAGCCTTCCATACAAGACTAGTCAAACGTATGGGACTGTAGGTCCCTGAGTCTGTTGCTGGTCAGCCTTTGTACAGAGGAATGACAGTTGCAGTCCTCCATTGCCCAGGGATGAAACCTGTCTGGAGGCTGTGGTTGAACAGAAACTCTATGTTTCAAGCTATTTAGGAAGCATCCTGGGATATTACCAGGTCCCATTAATGTAGCGTTTTTAGCTCTGAAGAATGCAGTGAGGACCCGTTCTTTAGTGATAGAAGAGAAATGGTAGAGGGTATTTCCTGGGGGAGATTGAAGGTGATGGGGGGTAAAATTGGAGTGAAATTTAGTATAGAAATTTCCTTTTACTATTAGTTCAGCACACTGTTGGGTGTTTCTTTTAAGGTTGGGTACATAACTGAAAAATGCCTTATATTTATCCTTAGCTGGGTGGCTATTTTTGCCACAGAGTTGACTTTGGTGGACTTGATTAGTTCCCTGATTTTCTTGTTGAGACCGATGAGGGAAGTTTTTTATCTTTTGTGCATTGCCCTTCCTATCTTTGGACAAGATTTCCTCTCTTCCTTCCTTTCTTTCTTTCTTTCTTTCTTTCTTTCTTTCTTTCTTTCTTTCTTTCTTTCTTTGTACAACCAATTTATAATGAGGATCCACCAAGAGGGCTTGTTTTTGGGGTTTGTCGTAAGTTTATTTCTGTTTGGTACAGCTGTTTCTATGCAGTTATTTACTCGCTTGTACAGGAATTCCATAAACACTCCCCTATAGGCCAGTGTGTTCTCTGAGTTTGGGGGTGCTTGGAATTTAGCTATGCCTTCACTTAATAGGAGGTAGTTAGCCTTGGAAATGTTCTTGAAGGTTTTTGGGGTTTGCTTGGAGCTCAGTCTTTATATTTATTTCAAGGGTTACCACTTTGTGATCTGATGTGAAGGGGTGCAATGTTCCCTCATATTTGTGAATACCAGCTGTGGGATATTTGAATCCCTAGTAGGTGTGCATACCAGCTGTTCCAGATTGTTTTCATTGACATACTCCAGGAATCTTTGAGCCTGTATATTAGTGGTTGTATATGTATCCCAGTGTATGGTGGGATAGTTGAAATCACCCATCAGTATAGTGTTAGGATGAATTGGGAGTGACTCCAATCCATTCATGTATGTGGTAAGGTGACCCTGGGTCATAGATGTGGATTTATAGTTAGCAAGAGTATGGTTTTGGGCTCTACCTAAGGTTAGTTGGACATGGATTAGCTCAACATGTCATATTGTTTGACCAGTCTTGAGATGGGCTTACTTTTAATGTAACTTGATTCATTTCCACCTCTTGTCACTTCTTGTGTGGTAGCTTCTCTAAATGCATGGAAGGCATTATAACCTTGTACTGACAGTGTGCCTTCCATGTCTTTAAAGCATGTCTCAATAAATGCATAGATGTCAGCACTCTGCAGGATAAGGAGCGCATCCAGGGAGTGGATCTTCTTGTTGACACTCTTAGCAATGAGCAGTAACACCTTTAGTTTATCTTTCATAGCAAAACAATGGTTGACTCAGGATAAAACAGATCCACAGATCTTTTTATTATTAATACAGCACTCATGATCAGAAAAATAAAACAATTAAGAACTGTTGGTACACACTAGTAAGTGCTTTCATCTGGATCCACCAGACTTCGTCAGAGTTGTACACAAACAGAGGTAGCAGCATTATGTAACCAGTTCAATTAAATAATTAATTAAAACCAGCCAATACCTACAAACAAACAGGACTCCCTTAGAGGTATATTATCAAATGCCCTACTATGCAAACAAAACCGTAAGTGCAGTGTTAAATAATTCATCTTTTTGTAACATTCTGTGAATTTGAACATGTTAGATTTCATTTGTAATCAATTATACCTTTTAAAACCATTTTCAACAAAATAATAACTTAGTAAAAATAAAACTAAACACTTTTCTAAAAATATATATTTTGATCTCTGCAATCTCATACATTTCTAAGTTATCTGCTGCCTCTTAAAATAATTGGAACCATAACACTGAGATAGGTTTTCCCTCATTCTCAGGATACTTGAAATAGAACTAGTGACATTAAGACCTGGTACCATAGAGGCATTCAGCCTCAACTGCCAAACTAATTCTTTAACTTCATGCATGTTCTCTGTGTCTCTACCCCTAATGTTCCTCACTACTTTATCGATAACAAAAAATAAAAATAAATTTGCATGTTTTACATTGTGAACAATGCCTACTAAGGGTGTTAGTGGATTTCTGCTTCTTATTGTCGTAGAAATGTTCTATTGTTTTTTCTTTCAACTTTCTTTTAGTTTTACCCACGTAAACTGCATTACAGCCTGTACAGATAGGGAAATATACCACGCCAGTACTGTCACAATTACATCTTCCTAGAAAAGTGATAGTTGTATCATAGCCATCCACCATGACATAAGGTCCTTCATGGATAAATCTGCAATAGTGACAATGACGACAAACATTTGTATGCTGAAATCTAAGTTCAGTAAACTGAGATTTGCCTGTTTGCCTGCAACCTGTATTAAAAACTCCTTCAACTGCCATTCAGTTAGATGCAGCCATTCCAACTCTGTGCTGTAAAATTGAAGTGTCTCCACCAATCAGATATTGAAGAGGTGTGGTAAACTTGGCTATTTATTGCAGTAACACAGTCAATTCCACCTGCAGAATTGTTTCTTAAGTAGCTGCTACCATGTCTATACTGCCCAACAACAACAGAAATTTATTTTTCTTTAAGAATTAACTTGTGCCATTTAATCATGGGAAATTATAACACAGTCACTCCTCTGATGATAATTTTTCTGGGGTATATCTTGTCTATATCAGTATAACTATAACATTTAATGGAAATGGTTGTGAAGGTTACTTCTGTTTTTTCTAGTTCCAACAATTGCTGGCTAGAAATAAACAGCTATTTCAGACTCATAGACCATGTATGTTATTGGAAGTACCAATATAGTGTGTATATATATATATATATATATATATATATATATATATATATATATATATATATATATATACATATATATATGGATCTAGGACTTTTGAACAAAAGCTCAAAAGCCCGAATCCATTACCACCGAACATACTTTAACGAAAGCGCTTTCATCAAAAAAGCACTTTCGTTAAGGTATGTTAAAAAAAAAAAAAAAAAAAAAAAAACACAAAATCTACTTGAATGTTGGGGGCAAGCCCTGCTGCACCCCCTACTTTAATATTCTCACTCTGAGGTCGCACTACAGTGGGGAAAAGGGAATTTTCCCTTACCACACCATAGTATGACCAGAACAACAAGCATACTTGCGCAAAAGTGCTGCTTTGCTGAACAGCACGTATGCTCACCAAATTGGGATTCTGTGAAAGATGCAGTCGAGCATCTGTATGGATCATATATATATATATATATATATATATATATATATATATATATATATATATATATATATATATATATATATATGTCTGTGTGTGTTACTGGTAACCTGTTTGTCAGCATCTGCATGCAAGAGCTTTGCTCTAAAGGCATAGTATTATTGCATCTCTAGCATACTGTGTCAGTCTGCTTAAGAATAAGGTGGTTGTCAGTAAACATAACACAATTGCTACATTGTCTGAAGATGCTCATTTCCATCAAGCTGGCAACAGTGACATTTGAAAAGTTCACATCCATGGCTGTGGATCCTCTTCTTTTTGCGCTCTATGAGGGGTGGTGAAATTGGGATTTATAGTTGCTGGGCTGGGAGGAGAGGTCTAGGATTGGTCTAAAATAACACTTTTAGGGCAATGCTTCTCAGTGGGCAAACTAGCTGCCCTACACTCAGCTAGATACTCAGAAAATAGCAGAGGAATTTCTATATGGAAATTTACAATTCTAGATGTCTGCTTCTCTACAGGGCACTGCAAACCACTGCTGCACAGCTCAGCACAGGTTACAAGATATGGGTTAGGGAGGAATTCAGTCAGTCAGTGACCAGTAGAAAATGCAGTAAATATTTGTGAGGCTCAGATCTGGCAACAGTTCACAATTCTCTCTCTATTATGAGTGCTGCTATACAACTAAGTTTCCCAGACTACGTAAAATGCAAACAGAAACAAATGCAGTAAAAATATAATAAATGTGGCTTAGCTCCTCCAAGGATTTCACAATGATATTAGTATTGTGAGTGATACTACAAGACTAGACTAAGGTTCCCAGACTAAGTGAAATGCATGCAGAAAAAATGCAGTAGAAATGTAATAAATGGGACTCAGATCCTGCATCAATTCACAATTCTCTCACAATTGTGTTATACTGTAAGACTAAATCCCCCAAACCAAGTAAAATACAAACAGTAAAAATGAAATAAATGGGGCTCGATTGTGTGGCAATTCACAGTTCTCCCACTACTGAGTAGGATACTACAAGACTAATGTTCCAGACCAAGTTAAAAAGGCAAACAGTTGACTTTTGGTTAAAACATGGAAAAATGCAGGAAAAACAATACACTGCTCTATTTAACACTCTGAATATTGCAGTGTACACTATTTGAAATGGGATTATATGAAACAAAAGCTAACTCAAGCTTGAGTCTAATGGGAGAGCCTTATTAGTTTGAACTATCACTGTCCAGTCGAAACAGCACTGTTAGGGGCCTGCAGACTGTACCTTACAGTAGAGAAGATGGTTAAAAAGGCACCAAGTGTAAAAGCATAATAAGAGTTGGCGGGTGTGTAGTAAAAAATTCAAAAATCAATGTAAACAGTAGTTTTAAACTCATAGCTCTTGTAGCTGAAGAGGAATATAGGTGAATACCTTAAACAGGAAAACTGTCTCTCAGCTCCTCCTACTAATTATCCTTAGCCAAAGACGTTTAAGACTTGAAGGAAAAAAAAAACTTTGCAGTAAAACAAACCTCAGGATTCAGCAAGCTCTGCACGGTGTTCAGGAATACTGCAAGAGCTGCTGCAGGCAAATATGACTGACGTGCGATCCAGGAATGAGCTCCCGAGACGTGCACGAGTGCTCCTGCACTATACCTGCACAGACACAGCCTTTGTATGGTAATTACCCAATTTGCTGGGGAAAACCATGCAAATTAGGTGAATTAGCGATCCAGGAAGCAGGCAGGTATCCGAGCAGGAATAGTGTAGACTGTAGAAATGTATTCAGCCAGTAGCTGAATACATTTATGCAAACTACAAAACAGAGGCATGACAGCTCATAAAAAAGCATGTATTATAAGGGTAAGGCATGCCAAAGGGCAGATATATGGCCATAGGCATGAAAACTAGTTTCAAAATTATAAAAAATAACTTTTTTCTTTTTTTGGCTGATTTCAGCCGTTTAAGCGTAGGGCAGTGGTGCGCAAATGGGATCGGCCCGAAAATCATAAAAAAAAACTAGAAATAAGCTTTTAAACCAAAATCATCATTTTGCCATAATAGTCAATGGCATGCATAACACAACAAGACTATGGAATAGTGGTTGCTAAGGGGTAGGCTGAGTGTTGGTTTTGTAACCATGCATTAGCAGTCAGTTCTATGCAAATGAGGGGAATGGTACTGAATCACAGATGTCCCTCTCAGTGCTAGCTTGCACCCAACTGTAACAGTGCAGTAATACCGTGGTGTAAGCCTAAGAGCTAGATAACTTCATAAGGGGGTGTGTCATGCATGCTGTAAGCTTATTGGAGCTCTGTGGCCGGTGTTTGCCCTTAGCTAAGCACAGCTAAGCAAGGGGGTGTGTCTGAGGCTGCCTAGTAGTGTTTACATTGCCTAAACAGATGTGTTTGCCATGCACAATGTTTTAAACACACACACAAAAAAAAAATAAACCAGGAAATAGCAGCTCCATTCACATTTGAGCACTAGGTATGCGTGCCGCACCTTGGGGCTTAAACAGAAAGGCAATGGGAAGGGAAAACAGCAGTAGGAAGGTAATCAAGGAGAACTAGCATAGCTGCCAGGTGAACTACATCAGAATCAGCCAATTACATGTGCAGCAGCCCAGCCCAGCACACTACTATAAACTATGCAAACACCTTTCACTCTGTTTTTTCCCACAAACTCTAATAAAAGTAACAAAATGATAGGGGCTGCTTTCACTCTCATAAATCAATATGTGGAAGAGGTTGGGGGTAGTGAGCATGAGAATGCTGACAACCAACTCACAGTGAGGAGAAGGAGAAGAGTATACAGACCCATGGTAATCTACCAGGGGCTACATGAGCTGGAGATAGTGGAGCACTATAGGGTGGACAGGCACCTCTTACAGCAAATTGTTGAGCTGTGCTGGCCACGCCTCAAACACAGAACCAACAGAGGGGAACCCATCCCAGTGGATACCAAAGTATGTGTAGGCTTAAGAATATTAGCCACAGGTACCTTCCAAAGGCCAACTCGGGATATCATGGGGATCTCACAGGCATCAGCATCCAGGGTACTCCACCAGTTCCCAGATGCCATGTCAGCACATGCCGGTGATCACATATATTTCCACAACACCCGTGAGGCGTTGACCAGCAATAAGCGTCTCTTCCACCAAATAGCAGAATACCCTGAGGTAGTGGGTGCTATAGACTGCACGCACATACACATCAGAGCACCACCCGGTGAGTGGGGTGGGGTCTACATAAACCGCAATGGCTTCCCCTCCATCAGCTGCCTGGTCGTGTGCAATGCCCAGGACATTATAATGAATGTGTGTGCTGGCAGCCCTGGAAGCTATCATGACTCCCACACCTTGCATATAATGCAGCTGTACTAGAGATTTGCCAGTGGGGACATCCCATATGGCCACCTAGTGGGGGATGCTGGTTACATATTGGTGACGTGGCTGATGACACCCATGAGAAATGCACACACACTTGAACAAGTACTCCATAATGAGGTACATGCACAAACCAGAATTATAATAGAGCGTGTGTTTGGGATGCTCAAGTCAGGGTACCAGTGCTTGGATATATCTGGTGGAGCCTTGCAGTAGTCTCCAGCTACATGTACCCAGATTTTCATTGTATGTGTCATGCTACACAATATGATCCTGCGGAAACAGCTGCAGCAAGAACAGCACGGGGCAGGGCTACACAGCCCCCAACATTGCCAAGGCCAGCACAGGCCCAGACTGACTCAGAGGAGGAACAATTTGAGCCTGCCCCTGTAGGCAGAAGGAGGTGTGCCCAGTATGCCCTGGCTTTGGCAAAGAGGCAAAGCATAGCGCATACACTGACATGGTAGGTACCTGGGGAATGACACCTCTCTCTGACTCACACATGCAGTTAAAGGGATGCCAAACATGGCACAACCTGTGCTTAACCATGTATATGGAGTGTACTATATGCATCCAACATAGTCAGCTCTTCAGCACCATCCTCAATATTGGCACAGCCACAAGGTAAGTCACTCTTCCTATCACCTGCTGAATGGAGTAGTATGTTCTGCTACTTGTACCTATGGTACGGATGTGAGCATGCAAGGGAATCGGATGGCTGAATGTGATGGCAGCAGATAGTAGACACCTATATGGGCAGAAAAATCCATAACAAATACTGGTGTCTGGTGTAGTAGGCAGCACTAGACAAGGTGACAAATCCCACTGCAGGACATGTGGTGGGCCAAATATGTGTGCATGCCAGTGAGGCTCACATACCCAACAACAGTATCAGCCAGCAGGACAGGTGTAGATGACCACAAGGAAAGGCTGTGCTAAGGCCTCCAATTGATGGCAATGGAGAACAGTCCCCCTCCAGACCTACACAGATGGACTACAACAGATCAGGCAGTGAGATGTTAGTTCTGAAGGGTAAGATCTCTGAAACTGAAATGTAGGTCAATAAAACCTAAGATCTGTACTCTACTGATATGCCTCTAGTCTGCATGATAGGTCAGAATACAGAATGAAATGAAAGCCAACAAAGTACCTGAAATAACAGTACAGTCATAGAAAATGTTTACAGTTGTCAAGTGTGCCCCCCCAATCCTATGTAGAAATGTAGTAACATGTATGTGTGGGTATAATAACAGTGGAGCACAGATTACCTGAGCTGGCCAAATTAGCAGGATAGATTGTTGCACGTGTACAATATGCAGGGCTCTGTGTGCTAGGTTGTTGTATGTTGTATATTGTGTGGAAGTGGTCAGCATGTAGGCGTGGAGGGTTGTGTCCTGGTGGCCTATGGCCAGTATTGTTGATGACAGGGCCAAGTTCTGGCAACTGCAAGGCCAAACACAATGCATCCCAGCAAGGCCCAATCCAGCAGTAATCCATATTAATTGTTCGGATGTCATATCTGTCACCATGAAAGATGGGCATGGCATGAATGTGGGCCCAGACATACACACAGTACACATGTGGAAGTACCCTAGACAGAGAGTGTATAAAATGTTACTATCTAATGGACACACCTTTGGAATTGTACATACAGGTTAGCAGCACATTAGTTGTCTGTGTAGTATGGAATACTGATGTAGTCTGGCCAAACACTGTCAGATCACAAAAGGCACAGTTATGAAGTACTGAGAAACTGCTGATGTCCCCGCACAAGCCAGCATAAGGGGAATGCCCCACGTATATATGTGTGTCAGCTGCAAGAAGTTTCCATAGCACACATGCACTCAGCTCACCCCACCATCAGCCACAGGTTCATCACAAGTCATATCACTACTGTATGACCCCCACTCCTGTATGGGAATACCCACAGAATGCAGCATGCTGAAGAGGTATCCCATGCAGGTGTGTCCCTAGCTATAAGCAGCACCCTGCCAGCATCCATACCAATGGATTAATAAGGAAAGAAACTATTGCCATTAACACCTTGCACACCTACCCTATCACCCCAGGGGAATTCAGTAGATTGCAGACTGGAACTGTAGGAGTGACAGAATGCACTGGCCTGATACAGATGGCTTGCATCACTACCAAATGCCCAACAGTCCTCAGTCAATACCCTGTGTCTCACCCGTACTGCCAGTGTATGTTATCTCATGGAGTCCCAAATAATGACATAACACAGTCCACAGAACACAAATGCAAGGCCATGTTGACAAATCACAGTAACATGTCCACCATGTCCTACTGCATGAACTGTGGACCAACCCCTAAATACTGCTGGGATGAAATGATAATTACAGGGATACTTATCAGACATCACTTGCATAATGTTAGGAAGAGGATAGAATAACAGAGGGGGGGGGTAGAAGCATGGACGCCATGGAGTGTGTGAAGTCTGAAACTCTGTGCGCCCATACTATCCCTGCCTGCAAACCCAGGAAGTGGTGGCTACAAACCCCCTCGCAAACCACAATGTGAAGGGGAAATGACCAGATATATGAGCCCTGCCTCTGGGTAACCTGTATGAATCTGTACAGCTGAGAGGTATGGCCAGAGCAGGATATAGCCATTCTGTTACATCGACAGATGTACAAGCATGGGATCCTCAGCCACCACAGTACCTAGGTGCTGGACCATTTACACAGACCCATCAGCAAGTGTCTGCAGCTCCCCCTCCAGAATGGCATGAGTGTGCAAGAATATGTAGGGTGCAGACCACAATACTGGACACAGCTTCATTCATCTTGTATTTCCCAGGAAATTACTGTGAGAAAATAAGTATATCTGTCAGTAGATGATGACATAATACATCACAGTGTAAAACAGTACATATGTCTGAATATCTCTGCTAACACCAAAACCATGTAGCACAAGCAGCACAGACACAATTAATTACAGTATCCCACTATCTTTTGCCCATTGTGACTCCATGTTGTCAACATACCTACAGATATCCTGCAGAAACAGGTTGCTAGCTGTAGTTATAGAACACAAATGCCTGCACTGGAGTACAACCTACCTGGAATGGATTCACACATTCAATCCAGAAGGTCATACTGGGCATGCTCCCACACTTAACAGAAATGAAGCCCATGTCTGACAACAATGGACTATACATATCTGTCAGTCGCAGATTTCTGTGCACGCACACCACATTGCACACCAGTCATGCTTTGCACACACATCGGATAGGAATACACACATATATCCAAGGACAACACACTATAATAGGTCACACATGCACAGTCAGAGATGTGGGGAAGAGAGACACAGACAGTGATAAACAACTTCCCATCATGAGGCCTGTCCCACCCACCACACATCCAATTGGCCAATATCCCATGATGTGCCAATATCTATCACTGCAGACCTTTGCTTCCGGTAGCCCTCAGCACTGTAGTGTCTGTGGTGCATGCGATAACTATGTAACATGACAGTACAAGTTATTATTCATCTAGCAGTCATATACACAGTCCTGTCAAATGTAAAGTTGTGTGTGACTGAGTATTATGTGTGTATTTCCAGAGGAATGGTTTATGGCCCATTCACACACACTGCACTCCCCATTTCCCTAGTTTAGCTAGACTGCTGTCAGTCACCTTGAAATACCCCTTTGGGCAAGAATCATCCCTATAAGCTTGTGGTGCATGCAAAAACTGTGTAATTCTATAGTGTGATGTACTAGTTAGGTAGAAGTTCTAATCCCAGACATGGCAACTGTGAAATTCCTTGTGTGTGTAGGGATAAATAATTTTGAGGCCATTCTTAGACACTACACCTCCCATTGCCCTACTTTAGCAAGCCTGCTGATGTTATTCACCTTGAAATTCACCTTTGGATAAAGGCTATCTCTATAAGCTCTATGGTACGTGCAATAACTCTGTAATCATGTAATGTAACATACCTAGTTAGGTAGGAGTTCTAATCTGGACATAATTGTGAAATTCTGTGTGTGTGTAGTGATCAATGATTTTGAGGCCATTCACAGTGACTACACCTCCCATTGCTCTACTTTAGCAAGCCTGCTGATGTCAGTCACCTTGAAATACCTCCTTGGAGAGGATTCAGCTCTGTAAGCTCTGTGACACATGCAATAACTGCATAATGCTATAGTGTGATGTACTAGTTAGGTAGGAATTGTAACCCCAGACATGGCAATTGTGAAACTCTGTATGTGTGTGTGTGTGTGTGTGTGTGTGTGTGTGTGTGTGTGTGTGTGTGTGTGTGTGTGTGTGTGTGTAGAGAATAATGCTTTTGAGGCCATCCAGAGTCACTACACCTCAGAATGCCCTACTTTAGCAAGCATGCTGATGTCAGTCACCTTGAAATACCTCCTTGGACTACATTTACCCCTGTAAACTCCATAGCACATGCAATAACTGTATAATGCTGTAGTGTAGTGAATTAGTTAGGTAGGAGTTCTAATCCCAGACATAGCAACTGTGAAACTCTGTGTATGTGTGCCAAGAGTAATGCTTTTGAGGCCATTCACAGTCACTACACCTCCCATTGTCCTACTTTAGCAAGCCTGCTGATGTCAGTCACCTTGAAATACCTCCTTGGACAAAATTCAGCCCTGTAAACTCCATGGTGCATGCACTAACTGCGTAATGCTATAGTATGATGTACGTGTTAGGTAAGAGTGCTAATCCCAGACATGGCAACTGTGAAACTATGTGCGTGTATGTAGAGAGTAATGCTTTTAAGGCCATTCACAGTCACTACACCTCCCATTGCCCTACTTTAGCAAGCCTTCTGATGTCAGTCACCTTGAAATACCTCCTTGGAGAAGATTCAGCTCTGTAAGCTCTGTGACACATGCAATAACTGCATAATGCTATAGTGTGATGTACTAGTTAGGTAGGAATTGTAACCCCAGACATGGCAATTGCGAAACTCTGTATGTGTGTGTGTGTGTGTGTGTGTGTGTGTGTGTGTGTGTGTGTGTGTGTGTGTGTGTGTGTGTGTGTGTGTGTGTGTGTGTGTGTGTGTGCGTGTGTGTGTGTAGAGAATAATGCTTTTGAGGCCATCCACAGTCACTACACCTCAGAATGCCCTACTTTAGCAAGCCTGCTGATGTCAGTCACCTTGAAATACCTCCTTGGACTACATTTACCCCTGTAAACTCCATAGCACATGCAATAACTGTATAATGCTGTAGTGTAGTGAATTAGTTAGGTAGGAGTTCTAATCCCAGACATGGCAACTGTGAAACTATGTGTATGTGTGCCAAAAGTAATGCTTTTGAGGCCATTCACAGTCACTACACCTCCCATTGTCCTACTTTAGCAAGCCTGCTGATGTCAGTCAACTTGAAATACCTCCTTGGACAAAATTCAGCCCTGTAAGCTCCATGGTGCATGCACTAACTGCGTAATGCTATAGTATGATGTATGTGTTAGGTAGGAGTGCTAATCCCAGACATGGCAACTGTGAAACTATGTGCCTGTATGTAGAGAGTAATGCTTTTAAGGCCATTCACAGTCACTACACCTCCCATTGCCCTACTTTAGCAAGCCTTCTGATGTCAGTCACCTTGAAATACCTCCTTGGAGAAGATTCAGCTCTGTAAGCTCTGTGACACATGCAATAACTGCATAATGCTATAGTGTGATGTACTAGTTAGGTAGGAATTGTAACCCCAGACATGGCAATTGTGAAACTCTGTGTGTGTGTGTGTGTGTGTGTGTGTGTGTGTGTGTGTGTGTGTGTGTGTGTGTGTGTGTGTGTGTGTAGAGAATAATGCTTTTGAGGCCATCTACAGTCACTACACCTCAGAATGCCCTACTTTAGCAAGCCTGCTGATGTCAGTCACCTTGAAATACCTCCTTGGACTACATTTACCCCTGTAAACTCCATAGCACATGCAATAACTGTATAATGCTGTAGTGTAGTGAATTAGTTAGGTAGGAGTTCTAATCCCAGACATGGCAACTGTGAAACTCTGTGTATGTGTGCCAAGAGTAATGCTTTTAAGGCCATTCACAGTCACTACACCTCCCATTGTCCTACTTTAGCAAGCCTGCTGATGTCAGTCACATTGAAATACCTCCTTGGACAAAATTCAGCCCTATAAGCTCCATGGTGCATGCAGTAACTGCGTAATGCTATAGTATGATGTGCGTGTTAGGTAGGAGTGCTAATCCCAGACATGGCAACTGTGAAACTATGTGCGTGTATGTAGAGAGTAATGCTTTTAAGGCCATTCACAGTCACTACACCTCCCATTGCCCTACTTTAGCAAGCCTTCTGATGTCAGCCACCTTGAAATACGTCATTGGACAAGATTCAGCCCTGTAAGCTCTGTGCAATGTGCAATAACTGTGTAATGCTATAGTGTAATGTGCAAATTAGGTAGAAGTTCTAATCCCAGACATAGCAACTGTGAAACTGTGTGTGTGTAGAAAGCAATACTTTTGAGGCCATTCACAGTTACTACACCTCCCATTGCCATACTTTAGCAAGCTTTCTGATGTCATCCACCTTGAAATATACCTTTGGAGAAGGGCTAGCCCTATAAGCTCTGTTTTGCATGCCATAAATGGGGAGCTATGTAGTAGCAGTAACTACACAGCTATGGGTTTGAATTTCATTTGTGGCAAGTGTTTGTGTGTGTACCTTGAAGACTTTGTCCCCATTTGCAGCCAGTATACATCTCAGAGCCTGACTTTAGCAGTCCTGCAGATATCATCCATCTTAAAAGTATCTGTTGTGAAGCCTATACCATGTCAGGTCAGTGATGCATCTGATAAATGTGTAACATAATGGTCCATAAAGGTTGTTAGATAGAGGTTTAAACCTCACCCCTGGCAAATGTAAATGTGTGATTAGGGTAAAATTATTTTTAAGATCTCTCCCCCACTACATTACCCAATGCCAGTATTTACAAGGGCTGGTGATGTTCCTCACCTTAGATGTACCTTGGGCAACATCCATCCAATAAGCTCTGTGGCACGTGCTAGAAATGCGGTGCACTGTAGTAGCAATACATAAGTAAGTAGGGGTTTGAATCTCAGTACTGGCAAGTGTGTGTGTGTGTGTCATCAGTATCCTGTGTGGAGGTTGCTGTGATTGTGTAATGACAGGATGTATTGTAGGGTGGGTTTTGCTAAATGATTATATTGAGGTCCTACTATATGTCACAATGTCCACCTTACAAGGACAACAGATGTCAAACAGCAGAGAGGCTAGTGTAGACAATCCATAGCCCTACATGTGACATTATGGATTGGTGAACAATATAGGCAACCCTTCTATTACTCAGAGAACACTCTCCATCCATGTCTCATACACAAACACACTTGGCTAGGCAACAACCAATACATTGGTAGTTCCCTGCATACTGACCACAGATAGTAACCACAGTGGGATTGCAGTGGACTACATGCCTGTTAACCACAACACTGCCACTGACATCAGAATGCACTGTGATGTGTAACATCTCCTGACTGAGTGTGTGTTATCCAGCAAGTAAAAGGACATGGCACCCTGTTCCATCCCTACAATAGGCAAATAAATGCTTACAGTGGTCCTTTGCTATGTTCCCCACTGAACACCTGCAACAACTGTAGAGTCTGCAAATGTAACCCACAAATGGAATACCATGTCTTATACACATGCCCTGTATGGAAATATGCCACTAACTCCACTGAATACCTACATCATGCTGTCAATGTAGGTGCAGGCACAACCTCAGTTTCATAGCCAGGACTCACCACATGAGGTCAGGAATGCCACATCAGATGTTAACAATCTGTCCACACAACATGCCCCAGAGACCCCAAGTACAGTTCCACATGTCACAGAACATGCATGTGGGACATGTGCACAACCCAGACACTGTCCATGTTATGGAATATAGATCACATACATGGTAAGCATTGCACAGCACTGGCCACCCACAATAGTAACCCAGATGAATGGATGGTGAATACAATACACAACTGTGTGGTGCCAATCCAGGGACTACTCTCCTGAGCCACGCTGGAGACCATTGTCATGTGTACTGATGCCAAGGTATTCCCTTTGTCTAGCCTTGTACAGCCTTCTGGCACAGTCACCTACTACACACCTGTGAAGCAATGACTCCATGCATGTCAGTACTGGCAAGTGTGTGTGTGTGTGTGTGTGTGTGTGTGTGTGTGTGTGTGTGTATGCAGAGATTAATGATTTTGAAGCCATTCACACTCACTACACCTCCCATTGCCCTACTGTAGCATGCCTGCTCATGTCAGTCACCTTAAAATAACCCTTTGGCTATGTATCAGCCTAATAAGCTATGTGGCACGTATGATAACTGTGTAATACTGTAGTGTAACAAACTCATTAGATAGTTCTAATCCTGACCTCGACAACTGTGATAATGTGTGTGATTCCCTGAGACAGTGTGGTTGTGTCTTCCTTGATGCCTGCTTTTGTGGACAATCACATGTACTAAACTTCTCTTATCCCTCCTTTATCACTGTTGCTGATGTCACTCACCTTTAAAGATACCTTTGAACAACTGTCCAACATGTAAACTCTGTGGCGCGTGCAATAACTGCATAACAATGTAATAGAAATACATAGTTAGGTAGGGGGTTGAAACTCAGTACTAGTAAATGTGTGTGTGTTATCAATGTCCTGTGGGGGGGAGTAATTGTGTAATGACAGGGTCCATTGCAGTGTGGGTTTTGCCACATCATTATATTGAGGAGCAACATTTTCCAAACATTGTAGAGATTGTTGACAATCCTCAGCCATAAATATGTACAGCCATGTGCAATTACCATGTGACAGTATGGGTTAGTACACAATATAGGCAACCATCATAATGCCCAGATACCACTCTCCACCAATGGATCATACGCAAACATGCTTGGCTCTTACTCTCCTACTCCCTTCTTTCTTACTTTGTCTCTGTCTGTCTCTCTCACTCCCTCTCTGGTGGATGTGGAAAAGTGGACTTACTTTGCTTAGGCAGCAGCTTGAGTTTTGTAAGAGATGCTCATGATCAGCTGATGGCCTGTGCATGAATTTCAGTCCCCCACTAGCTAATTGCATGTGGGACAGCTGTGGTATCATTCATATAGCCATTTGCATGGAAACACACTCCTATAACTAAGCACTTCCTGTGGGTGTTGGCCCTTTTCCTTCACTGTGAGCAGGACTTCATGTGGGTGTTTGACAAACAGCCTCACAGAGGGTAGTTGGATATACCTCTTACAACATACACTGTGGAAACTGGCCAACCAACAGGAGGGGGATGTTCCAGACATGAGGACAGAATGTAAGTATTTCTCTTCTACATTTGAAGTAATGTTGGTTTAACAGAGTTTGTGTGGATATGGCTGTTCTACATGATTTAATATCTGTCATGACAGTGTTATATGGTTGAGGAAACTTTCACCTGTAGGGTTATTTGCAAACTGGCCAGTGTTTGAAGTCTTACATGTATTGTGCTACTCACACATTTCCTATCTTTAGAAATGCAGTAGCATACT
This sequence comes from Protopterus annectens, assembly GCF_019279795.1. Taxonomy (NCBI): domain Eukaryota; kingdom Metazoa; phylum Chordata; order Ceratodontiformes; family Protopteridae; genus Protopterus; species Protopterus annectens. Next base: position 1,356,853,660 of record NC_056731.1, read on the forward strand.
CTGATGATTGCAGTCAGTGCATGGTGCTAGCCATGGGAGTTACTGACTTCATATCCCTCAGAAGACATATGTCACAACAAATCCTGTTACACCAGTAAATGTATGGGTTTATCAAAGCAACATGTCAATATTGGCCCTATGTTTGTGCCTCCAGCCACAACTCTGTCGACCTTTGTACATATGTCATGTAGTAAGAGGTGCATATGTTCAGAACATCATTATTTACTGACATCATACCTGATAACAAGCCAGTGAGATATAAGACTGCTAGACATGTTATGTATAGTAGGCCTTATATTTCATGACAAAATCTGGACATTCTGTTGTAGTGTGTACAGTAGTGAGGTCTGTGTACTTATGGTGATTCTTGAAAGAGGGTGTATTGTGAATGTGTACCTTAGCCTGTGAACAGACTGTGGTAGATGTCATCGTTCTTAGTCCTGTTCTGTCTGATGTTGCATGCTGCTCCAGTGCATGGTACCCTATCGGCGTACATGTTTTTAGGGGCAGACCGACACATGTCCCATACCACAGTCAAGCATATGAATACACTGTGTATTGGCCCAGTATATGTAGGGTTAGTGTGTGAGTGGAACATATGAGGATGTTGTTATTCACACAGTCCATATACTGTAATATTAACTATGCTTACCATATGTGACTATGGCTGTGTTCAGATTGGTTGTGGGTATGTTGGTTGTGGGTATGCACTTTCAAACAGGTGTCTGTTACTCGTGCTGTTACATGCCTGTAATGCCTGCTATATTTGCAGGTACATGTGTATCCCCTCATAAGAAATGTAGGCCAGTGCTGCAGCAGTCTAGTAAAGCAGTACTTTGTGACATGCCTAGCAGCTCAATGTATTTACCCAGTGTGATGTTATGTCCAGATATTTGTCAGATGTATCATTGCCAGGCCACCATAACTGTTGTATATTTCTGACAAAGCAGTGGGATGCTGTACAGATGTATGTCACTAATTAGTGGGTAGTATGTGGGCTTGTGACCTCTGCTCCTCCAGTTATGTGTCAGGACAGACAGGAGTGTGTGAATGCATAAACTGTGTGAGCTTACCTATTCCAGTATTTGTGAGATATATAACAACAAAGTGATGACAAACCATGACTGAAGGAAGAAAACAAACAAAATTTAATGAGAAGTTAGCACTTTCACGATCCAAACTGATCGCTTCTTTAGACTTAAATCATACTACTGAACAGCCAAATTTAAAGTACAAGGCAGCTTATCACAGTGGAGAATGTACTAACTAAATTGGAAACTGAATTTATCTAAAAACTTTAATTACTTAAAGTACAGTAGCAACATTCTACATTTATACCTGTAATAATTACATGACATCCCCTTGCACTAAGAGGTTGTGACTACTGGTGCTGAGGTATGACTCCACTACATGTTATGGACGTATGTTATACACACACACACATATATATATATTTATATATATATATATATATATATATATATATATATATATATATATATATATATGTATATACAGAGAGAGAGAGAGATACACATATATATATATATATATATATATATATATATATATATATATATATATATATATATATATATATATATATATATATATATATATATATATATATATATATACATACACATATATATATATATATATATATATATATATATATATATATATATATATATGTTTACATATATACAGATATATATATATATATATATATATATATATATATATATATATATATATATATATATATATATATATATATATATATATATATATAAATATATATATATATATATATATATATATATATATATATATATATATATATATATATATATATATATATACATACAGATAGATCTATATATGACCATATATATAACGCAATATACAGATGTATATAAATACATATATATAAATATATACGTGTGTGTACATGTATACATATATCTACATATGTATATATGGTTTTATTTCATAATCTCGAATTACTGAAATCACGCATTTCAGTAAACTGAGACTATAAAGTCGAACCATTCACAAAACCAAAAACCACAATCCCGAATCACACAATCACGAACATACATACACCATACACCACATAACACGCCCACCTTTCCACCCACAGCACACAAACAAGACAACCCTACATTACAGATAGGCAGGGGGGCAAGCCCCCCTGCACCCCCCCATGTGGGGGACTGAGCCCCCCACACCCCCCTACTTATATATACTAACTCTGAGGTCACACATAACATGAAAAAAAAACTCACAGCATGCCATCCTCAACTCGCATACACACAAATGCACATCACCAACACTCACACTCACACTTACACTTACACCTCCCTACCCTTACCCACCCATACAACTTACAAAAACACACACACACTCACTCACCTGCAATTTCAGGCACCATAACACTACACGCGATGCACAGGAAATGCATAAGCGTGGATTTACGATATTCAAATTCACTGTTATGCACTTTCGGCATTCTGGTTTTACACTTCATGGTCTCGGGTTACTGAATTTCAAGATTTCAGTAATTCGAGATTCTGAAGTGTAACCATACACATATCCATATCCTTATGTGTACACATGAGTGTTGTATTTACCTTCCCAGACGTATCCCACCATATTTATTTGATATGTGTTTATATAGATATAACAACATACTGATTCATCAATACGTCCACTAACAAGTACTACACAATTGTAGAAGTCAAAGCAGTTGTTCACTACTTTTCAGTGTATATGTACTGACAGATATATTGGAAAAAAACAACAAATGTCTTCATAGCTGTGATGGCTTAGTGGTTAACTGCTCTGACTATAGTGTACAGGAGGTTTACTATCATATACCCGAAATGTACTTGGTTGACTGTTCACATGGTCAACCGAGATTGTGCAAAATTCACAATGTCGAACACCGAAATTGCCGAAATACATGTCAACTGCTACCTAGGGATGGGTTTTAACATGGGTTGAGATAGGGGCAGATGTGTATTTTGGCAATATCAGTGTTCGACATTGCTTACTGTCGACATTCCGATTTTCGAATGAAGTGGTGTCGACCAACTTCACTTCGAATAAATGATAGTAAAATGTACAGGGTCCTGGGTTCAAGATCTGCAAGGGCTGTTTGTTTTGTTGCTAGCCAGAACAAGGACTGTTGGATACAGAGTGGTTAAGGCAGTTTTGAGCAGCTTTAAGCGGGTTTGTGTGGGTTTTGCCCAATGGTAAGCAGTGCTAACCTACTGTTAAATGTATAGGCGCTTAAACCATTTAGGCTTCGCTTACCAGTGTGCAAATCTGCTTAGCATTTATATTGCAACAATGCTGAAACCTGCTAAGCATGACTCAGCCCTGGTAACCAGTGATCACATTCCAGTCTGATAAAATAGCAGGGTAATGACATCTTTAATAAGTGTATTTAATTCCATGTACATAACATGCATCTGTGTGCTGTCATTACAGTAGCAAGGGGTTTGATTCTGTTGTCTCGGACACCTGAGTATATATGGCTTGTACAACACTCTTTTCCATTTGAATGTGTTTCATACATGGGTAGTATCCCAGGTTATATGCAATCACACTGGCATGTAGTGTATCATTACATTACTCCAGTTGACAGTGCTTTTCCAAGTAATAGTAGATTACAGATTGTAGTACTGGAACCAAACACCCCTGCATGCAAAATGGACTCTGAGTCCTCACTATTGTGTTCTTGGTGTGTGAGCTGTGTATCATTAGGTACTTGTTACTGGATATTGATCTGACATGTGGATATTAACTGTAGACTACTGTGTGTATAGGACATGTCATTGAAGGCTGCTGTCATGTAGTAATGCCATACCTATCAGTGTCAGACATCTATCTGTCAACACATTCATCCTAATGCATAACCAGTTGGCTAGCTGATGTCTGTCTGTCCTCTGTACAGATGTGCAGATGTCAGGTATCCATCTTGGCTGCTTACAGGCAATCTATGCTTGACTGACACTGACATGTCTGCCCAGCTGTGTTATGAATGCCACAGCTAGGAATCCCCACCCTGTATGCACCACATGCCATGGATACCTCAACTACACTACCACAGTCAACAGAACATGCTTGAGTACAGGTCTCCAAGACAGACACTAACCATGTTATGTAATACATATTGCATACATGTCAGTTGGAGCACCTCACCGGCCCTCTGCAAGAGGCAACCAGATGATTGGATGTTGCATTTAACTCTCACCCTGAGGATCACTCCCATGGCATCAGTTGATAGATGGCCTGCTGGCAAATGGCAGGTGGCATGATACCACTTTACCCACATCCCCTACTCTTCCCATCTCTCCATGGACACTATCCCGGTACACACCTAGGAACACCTGCACCTATGGACCCCAGTATTGACAAATGTGTCAGTGTGCATTACTGAGAATAACAGTGTCTGTGTGTTTGTAAACCTGTAGCTGATAATACCCTGAAGGCCTTCCCACCCACTATACCCCCATTGCCATAGTTAGATATGGCTGCTGCTGTAGTGGACATTACATGTACCTTGTTACACTCTTCACCCTATGGACAACCTGGAGCTTGCAGTACCAGCACAATGCTGTTGTACAAATGGATAGATAGAGTCCTGGCAAGTGTGTGTATGTGTGCAAGTGTGTATATTTGTAGGATACAGCATTCTGAGGCCACATTCTCCTAATACAATACACCTTGCCATACAGTATAAGGGATATTGATGTTGCTGACCATAGGAGAGCCATGGTAAAGCATCACCCTACTATCCCTGTGGCATGTGCAATAGATGCATATCCCTGTAGTAGCACTCTTGAGATAGACAAAGGGTTGTATTGCAGTCCTGGTCAATGTGTGATGGTGAGTATGTTAGAGTATTATCACGGGTTTCAGTGAGTACAATATCCAATGTGGGGTGTGGTTGCTGGGTATACTGTCTTTACACCATGGTACCCCCAGTACATGTCCCAAGGTCTACTGTCACCATCAGCCATACAGGTAACTGATTACTCTATCCAGCCCAATGCTGCATGTGCTGTGTGCAACTTATCTGTAACAGAGTGGACACACTGACAAGGTAGTTAGCACTGATAAACTCAGGTCTCTCAGATGTGTGTATAACTGTTATGTGTTTGTCAATGTGTATATGACAGTATGTCACACTATGTATTGTTCATAAACAACCAGTACATCCCCCATTACCATACTGTACAAGGCCTGGTGATATTCTTCACTTAACAAGTAACCTGGGACACAGCTCATCCCAAAAGCTGGGTGGTGTGTGCAGTTAAGGCCACACACATTAGTAGCAATAAGTACCTAGGTAGGGGTTCTACTCTGTGTTGCCAAGTAAGAGTGTGTGTGTGTATGTGAAGGGATCTACTTCAGTTTGCAGAAAATACATGTCCCAGGAGGTCATCTGTCCAAAAACTGACTGGCAAATCCTAACATTTCACAGGTATCATTTTGTGGAAATTCATTCCATCAAAACTAGTAGTAGATGTGTAAATGCCCTCCTCCCCACTGTATATCTGTACAGCGATACTGGGGTTGATATATATAGCTGGGTGTGGATCTTGTGGACACAGCCACCATCATTGCGGTTATTGTTGAGTGTATCCTCCCGCTTAGTCGACTGTAATACTGTACAGTTTATGTTAACAGGTTAAGTAGTTGTCAGTCACACTGTCTGTGGTTCTACACCACCCCACACCCTCCAAAGGGTAAGGCGGTGCCACCCACACTAGCACACCTATGTTTACCAAGTTGAGGATTGCACTACATTGGGGAAGGGGACATATACCATTCCAGTACCATCAGCAATGACATTAAACTAGCAGACTGATTATTTCCCAATGTTATGTTGTGCCTATTCTGTCTTGGTGGAATTACATAGGCTAAAATGGGTTCCCTGCAAAAGTACATACATCCATGTGTACAGTATTCTCTGTGTATTGTATCATAACCAAAGCCTCTGTGTGTGTGTTATACACAAACATGTGGTGTGTACCATCCAGTACACTTACCATTGTCCACTGTAGAAGTGCTGATGACATCAGCCACCATGCACTAACCTGTATACACACCTCAGATCTATCAGGCATGTGGCACATGCAGTAACTGTTATACAGACCTGTGACTTGTGTTCAGCTGTACCCAGGATATGGCACAGTCAAGGTGTCACCACAGTGCTATATTCCCTGTGGGAAACAACAGCAGACCAACATCCTGCTGACACATAGACACCTACAACACAAACAAAATACATTATGGAGACTACAATCACTCAGTGTTAATAACAGCTATAATGCATCATGGCTGGACAGCTACACATCCTGACATGTAAGCATTAAACTTTAGTGCTGAAAACATGTTACAGAGCATTACAATGGTATACCATAGTGCAGTCACCCTGTAAATCAGAACCATAATAGCCTGTCCCTGCATTGATGTTAGGGATGAGGCACAGGTATCATCATATGCGCAGGGTGTGTTGTGGGTTTGCCAGAGACCTAGACTGAGACATTTCTTTGACATGTGTGTGTGTGTTAGGGGGTTTCATTATTAACTGGGCTGTGCAGATGTGTGTGTAGGTATGGGGTTGCCCTAGGTGTGTTGGTGATGTGTATGTGTATGCATGCACACAGTTCTGCCATGTGACTGCCCTATTCAGGGGTTTGTTGAACAGCTGCAGACTGTACCTGGCAGGGTGTGCAGTTTACCATCTCTGACCACGGACACGAGAACTATGCCTGCCAGGGGTTCCACGGCCACTACCAGGTACAAGCCAAGATATGGTAACTCTCCCCTGATGATGACATATGTCCACTGGATCCAGGTCTCTCTTGGGACTGGCCAGGGCCATGTGCATGTGGCCTGCTAAGTTGTGGTGTGGACAGCACCCCCTGCAGTTCTGGTGCTGGTACTGCCACTGCAGGAGTGGCTCTGACATGTTGCACATCCACATCGATTTCCACTTGGTGTTGCTGGCCTATGTCCACGTGGCCGTCGAACTACTCCCAACATATGCTCAAGCACTGACATTCCACAGTCGAGGATTCCCACCATATCACCCAACTGTCTATCCATGACCTCTGCAAAATAACAGTGGGCACCTGCAAGATCACAGATGTTGTCAATAACAGCAGAATGAGTAGTCCTCTGCAGCCTCAGACCCTGTCTGGTATAATGTTCCATATGTGCCTGCACCTCCATGATGGCCTGAAACATGCGTCTGGTGACACCAGCTGTGGCACTTATGCCAGGGGCATGATGACTAACAGCCCTCCTACGAGAACCCCTGTACATCTGCCTGTGTGGTATCTCGCTGGGTATCCGGCTATGGCTGCTGTGTCCAGACACACTTGGCATAGTCATCACACTGTCCTGTCCCATGCCACCACCCGCCACCTCTCCCTCATCTATGGCCACTGGTGATGAGGTATGTATATGCAATGTGACTGTGTGTGAGGATGGGGTGGATAACAGTGGGATGTCAAACGATGACACAGCTTCAGACCCTGACAACCCTGCCTGTGCCATTGTCAGAGTCTGTATGGACACTAACATCAGTTTGCCTGCAGGAGGGACCCTGACCCACCTCGCCACCTGTGAGGGGAAAACAAGAAACATACTTTAAGACCTGTACATCATTGCTTAACTGTGCACACACACACACACACACACACACACACACACACACACACACACACACACACACACACACACACACACACACACACACACACACACACACACACACACACACACACACACTTACAGGTGAGGTTGCACAAAGATATTACACACTGAGCTCTCATTACCCATCTGTCAACTTGCATGACATATGGCACTCAGCGGCATGCACTGCAGCTATAGGTGATCCCTGTTACCAACATTATACATCTCTGTGATGCATGAGTTGTGTTAGTAGGTGATTCCCCTTCCCTTGGAACACACTGCACCCATGTACACAGTATTGCTGTGCACCTGTTCAGCACACTGGCATGTACTGTGCACCATAACTCACAGGTGTACACACCACTGCTGAATGTGTATATGCGTGTCAGTTATGTTTCCTCTGCTTCTCACAGCCCCAATGTGTTTGTCTGACACATACCTGGGATGATATGTGGACATATGTCAATAGTGAATGCCTGATGTCTGATTTGCAGATCTCATCATCAGTGGTGCATGTATGATCAATAAAATACAATTACACTGACAACCTTCAATCCTTCCTGTGGCTATGAGGAGTGGACACACCCTTATTGACATGGCACTCTCTTATCTGATATGCCATGGGGCCACAGTACTGCATATGTTAACATTACATGAACCTGATATGTGACATGTGACCTGCGCAATTAAATGCAGTATCAAACAAATGTGTTAGTTGTGCAGATGCTGATTGAGATGCATACAATATGTGGGTGCATAAGTTTGCACACCCTTAACATGATGGTTTGTTGCACCAACTGTTAAGTGTTCTACAGCAGTCACTATTGGTGGAAGGGGTATACTAGCGTGGCCCATCTGCACTTGCCAGTATGTGGTCACTCTGCCCAACAAATGTCCCCCAACTCTGCAAGATGGCAAGGTCAACTCATGTGCACAGCCCTTGGATGTCACACAGTGCCTTCACTATTGCTGTGGAGTCAGCGTTATGTCTGCCACAATTCATGACCTTGACTGTTTGTATTTACAGCTATTCTTACAGAGCTTTGGATGTCTGCTTCTGTTCACTGTTGTGTTTCAGGATGACACCCCCTCCTCATCCTTAGCCTTTTTGCAGATGCTTAACAAGTATGGGCTACACATGAGTATAATTTTGCAGTGTCCCAAATTCAGAACACCATGCATACCAGCCTAGTCCCTGCTAATGAGTGGCAAACATACAGGTGTACACTGGCACCAGCAAGGTACAGATGGGGATGGTGGGCCTGAGGTGGAGTGAGGTTTTGCTTGTGCAGCACATGTATCTTAATTGATACTGTCTGTAGGTTTCAAACTTGGTCTTGGTAGACCATTACACATTGTAACATATGCCTTTGGGGAATTATGATGTTACGCATATGTTACCTGTAGAAAGCCCTGGCTGATATTTCCTGTGGAACAACTGTCCCATCTGATTACCCTAACCCATAGGCCACACTTATGTAGAGTCCAGGTGATTGTCGACACAGGTACTCTACAGCCAGTACTTGATATCATTCCTGAAACTCTCTCAGTGTTGTGTCATGTTTCTAGGTGGCATCCATGACCAGTTTGCAACATGTGTCATCATCTGTCTTGAATGGTCATCTGTTTATTTTCTACATTAATGTTGTCCCATACTTCCTTGTCACATGCATGACTGTCTGCACTGTTTGCAGTGGTATATGTAATAGTGAGGTAAGCCTACATGTCCCACTCCTGCGTGCTATCTGTTGGGTATGGGATCCATTCCATGGCTTGTAATATGTGTGCAATCCACGGCTGCCTCTGTTGCAGATGAGTGGCAAATGTGATGGACATATGTCTTGGACAGCAGACCATTTCTTGGTGTGACATTGAAGACCTGTACTTGCTGGAAGGTGCACACTCATGAAGAGTGAATGCTGTCACTACCTCAAAAGCTGCTTCCACAATTTGTTATTTGGAGTGTGTGCACACATATGCTTCCAGTGCTTGTTAAGGTATATATTTCCCATATTTGCTGTCCTAACATAGGATTCCATATTACACATTCATTGCTCATGTTAGGACCACATTACAGGTTGTAAGGGTTGTGGCATGTGGTATTGTGATATGCCATTGTGTAGATCTGTAACAGTTGCCATTGTAATAGTGGCATATACACTGTTGTAGCACTGTATAAGGTAATGTTTCAGACATGTTTCTACTGTAGGCCATTTGTCCCACCATTGTGTTCATCTCTGTGAACACATCTTGCAATGACAGGTTGTTAGTTATATTGCAAGACTCTTACATACACTTCAGATATGCCACCATGGTGACCACTGTGATGCAGTGCAGTGAACAGCAACAATAAGTGAACATATACAGCATGCATTATGGGTAGGGGTGTTAAATGAGTGCATGGCAAATACCAGGGCCATAACATGGCCGGTGTATGGGCAAACCTGACCAAAACAACATACTCACCAGATACAGGCTGCTGCCTCAGAGGTATACCAGAGGGACCTACATAGTTGTGTGAGATATGTGATGTCATTAGCCACACCAGTGGCATTAGAGCAGGGTGGGAGCAGCATTTCAGTACAACAGTACAAACCCACAATACTACAGATTATGCACATCTGTTCATTACTACAATGCAGCAACAGACTATATATATTTTATCTCACATATGCATGACTAAACTCTACAGATGCAGCTGGATAGAAAACAGTGGCCTACTGATGTGCCCTGTGGCCTTACCTGCATGCTCCTTGTTCATTGTGTGGGTAGCACCCACCTCCACAATGCTATCTGCTGGGTCTTGTTTTTGCTAGTGGGCAGGTGCCCCGAGGCTGGTGAGGAGCTCATCAGCATGTGTCGGGGGGCTGGATGGCATGACTCCCCCCGTGGCCAGCTGGCCCCTCCTAACTGTAACAGCATGCTGACGGGTGTGGCGGATGAGGTCAGTGCACCGATGTCAGACCTGCTCATAACTGCGGTTATGCAGGTCGACATCATTTACCCTGTAGATGAGCTCATTCCACAGGATGGTCCTCTCTTGCAGATCATGGGCTGTATGGCCACAGAGGGTGTGGTGGTGCTGGACCAGGTAGTTAATTATGACATAATTTTCCTGGGGGGAATAAAATGACAAATGCTGTCTAGACATGGTGCCTGAAAAACATAAAGAGGAAAAAAGGTCTGAGGACCTCATACTGCAAGGATATAATAGTTGTTAATTGACATCTCTGTCTCCTCCCCACCATATCTGCAACAATAATCTGAACACACAACTCAACGGGTATGTTTACAGCAAATCTATTGTTGGGACATATATCGTATTGTATGAGAAATAGTGCAATGTGTTTCTAGTCATGTTCCATGTAGAAACACTATCACTGGTGGCCTGTTGCTAACAATGTCACCTGCAGGCCATTGTAATGGTCACTATGGTTCCATATATGCATGTGTTCTGTTTGCTATGTGACTGCTCCAAATCTGCTGTTTTGTGTTAATGGGGATACCTATGCATGCTGTTAGAAGTAATCCTGGAATGTGTGGACTATTTCTACCCACATATGTTCTATAACTGTGACACAATAGCATGTTTGGGAAGCCTGTTCCCAGCAGAACCTCCTCTCCCACCTCATCTCACCTCATCAACAAATGTTAAATAAATAAATAAAAATAAAAAATCTGGCCATGTTACCAGGCCACAGCACATCTGGGACCCACCCCAGGACCTCATCATCTGCTGGACCTGCACTACCATCAGGTGGAACCACCTCAGTGGATGGTGTTTGTTTCCCCCCTGGGAGCACACACACAGGATCCTGTCACCTGAAGTCAGGTCCAGGATCTGGTGCATAGGAAGCTCCACAGAGACTTGGTGGATGTGCTACCCCACCTTGAGGCCCTCGGTACATAATTAAAGGGTCCGCATGCACCTCTTGCTCAGACCTCAGCTCAGGCACCTTCAGGGCCGTGAAGGTGCAGTTATTACTGCCCATGGATGGGGACCTTGGTCCCACTGTTTCCATTTGGGGGCTCATGGGCTTCCACTTTCCAAACACCACTCTCCATCCAAGGTGTTTACCCACCACATGTGTCATATACTGCCCCTGTATGCTGTCTTGTCTGTCTTCCAATCTAACCTACCTCCCCAAATTTATGTACTATCCTTCCCCAACATACCAATCTCACCTTCACAAACAAGGGCGATGTGTTCCCAACATGGATTTCACACCAGACATAACTGTCCATTTCGCACCCGCTTACTACTTTATATATATATATATATATATATATATATATGTGCCTAGATATGTGTGATGTTTTCTCAAACATATAGTGTAGCACTGTCATTCAAAAGTAGGGGAAATATATATCTATATCTATATATCTATCTATATATATATATATATATATATATATATATATATATATATAAATAAATATATATATATATATATATATATATATATATATATATATATATACACATATATATATATGTATAAATATATATATATATATATATATATATATATATATATATACATGTATGTATGTGTTTATATATATATATATATATACATGTATGTATGTGTTTATATATAGATATATATATATATATATATCTATATATATGTAGATATGTGTACATATATATATATATATATATATATATATATATATATATATATACACACACATACACGTGTGTGTGTGTGTGTTTGTATATATATATATATATATATATATATATATATATATATATATATATATATATATACTTTGAATAGGTTGCAGATGACTGCAAACTAGGAGCCATAGTCGAGTCTCCAAATGATGTGGACATCCTGTAGAAGGGCCTCACTAAGACAGATGGCTGGTGTCAGAGGCATGGCCTCAAGGTCAATGCCAAAAAGTGCATTGTCATCCCCTTTGGTAAAAACTCTGTACCCATGAATTACCACATAAATGGCAGTCTACTTGATGCTGAATGTGTGATAAGAGACCTTGGGACCCAGGTGGACAGTAGTCTCTCCTTTGATAATCACATCACCACAGTAGCCAGGAAATCCTTTTATGGCACGCCTCATCACAAATGGGTTCTCATCCAGGAAAAAAGAGGTCATTGTTCCCCTCTACTTGGCACTCATTAGACCCATTATAGAGTACAATGCCCCTTTTGGAATATACCTCACAATACATCTGCAGCAGTTGGAAAGGCCATAGAAGTATCTCACAAAGAGGATTACTGGCCTCAAACAGATGCCCTACACTGTCTGTCTCAAAAAACTCCAGATTTACTCTGTAGCATATCGCCTACTCCAAGGAGATCTCTGCGTAACATATAAAGCTATGTTAAACCCAGAGCTGTTGGACATGCTACACCTTAAGAAATCCCAATTACTTCGAGCTACACGCTCTAGGGACCTAAACCTTGTCACCACAGTAAACAGGATATGCTGGAGGGATAGATTCCTGTCCCACAGACTTCCTACACTCTAGAACAAGCTACCCATCTATGTTCCTCATTAGCACTCTTCAAGAAAAATCTTGATGAGTGGTTGGGAAATAGGAAATACACCCCAGGGATCACTTCTGTGGCTCTGCTCAACAGGGGCACAGGAACTTAACTTTTTTGGGTGGTGTAAGCCAGGGAAACTTGTTGGCTAGGCTTACCTAGGCCCTTGGGCAAATAGCCTAGTACCTACCTATGAACCTGTAAATATATATATATATATATATATATATATATATATATATATATATATATATATATATATATAAAGTGCATTCAAACATCAGGTCCACACTCTCTAACTCCCCTTCCTCCACAGCTGCACTGTTCTGCCTTGCTACAAAACAGAAGGGGGTATATATAGGGACAGATTGCAGGTAAGCCTATTACAAACCTATGACGTTTGTGCATGATACATTTCATGTTAACATGACTGTCCTGCAGGTGCTGGGGTCTGAAACTCATGTGTCTATCATAACTTCATTACTTCCACCACCAGCTATTTGCCACACTGATATACATGTCTTGAGGTACAGAACACACATTATGATGGCTTACATCTTGTCATTCAGTGCTGATTTGCACAGTTGACAGGTATGGCCCACTGCCCACAGGGCCAGATGCTATGTCCATAGCAGTTGTTCAGCAGAACATCATTACAACAACAAGTCTTGATGGCACATATAAATCTTTCCACATCATCTATCCCATTATTACAGACCAAATATTACATACAATTACATGCATATATGTTTCACATACCTGTTGTAGTATTGTGCTCTCTTCTAGGTGCAAATTATGTGTCCCTTGTTTTATATACATTTGGTTTGGTTTGGTTTGTAGTTTTCATTTTTTGTCTCTCTCTCTCTCTCTTTCTCTCTCTCTTTCTCTTTCTCTCTCCACTACAGGGATTGAGCTGCTTTGAATAGGTTGCAGCATAGCTTTTGTAGGTGATGCTCATGATCAGGTGATGGCCTCTGCACCAGTCAGTGTTCAGCACTTGCTAACTGCATGCAGCCAGCTGTGTAATACCTCCAATTACCACTGTCATGGCAACCCACTACTATAAATTACTACATTATGTGGGCGTTGTCCCTTTACCTTTCCTGTATGGAAGGCATCCTTCCTGTGTATGGGCAGCAGTGTTACATACAGCAGGTAGCAATACCTCATACAACAGGACTTGCAGACACAGGCCAACTACATATTTCTATAAGGTTTCAGACCTATGGACAGTGTGATTATTGTTGTTAAATGCTTTGAATACTGTTAGTTTTACATGGTTTGTGTATACATGCTAGTTTTGCATGGAATGCAGACTGTCTGCATAGCTCTCAACTGTTAGCCTATCCACATAATGGCCAGAGGATTGGCTATTATGTTTTGTCTGTTCACCACACAGGTCTTGTCTCTGATATATCAGTGGCATTCTCTCTGTTGAGTGCTATCAGTACATGGCTACATACATTTGTGTTTCTCACTTCATATTCCTGAGTAAGGGTATGTTGCAACCAACCCTGTAGCACCAGCAACTTTCACTGTGTATAACAGCAATATTGCAAATATGACCCTGTGTTTCAGCCTCTGTCCTTCACCTATATACCAGGCTTTGTCCATATGCCATGCAATAAGAGGTTAAGTAGTGGCCTATCATTATTTAGTGCTGGCATTCATGCTATCATTCCAGTGATGTTGTGGACTCCCACACAGATTGTAGGGTAGGGTCCATATATATGAGGGCTACAGCTGGACAAAACGTGTGTGACCTTGTACAGTCCAGAGGCAGTGTATGTAACACTGTTATATGCCCTTGTAAGTCATTCTATGAGGGAGGGGTATCCACCGTTTTAACCTAGGCTGTTACAGCATGTGAGGGATATCAGTAGTAAGACACATGAAGGTATATGGCTGTGCATTTTCATAAATTTCAGCATGGGAACAGTGGTGGACTAGTGCTTAGGGTCTTACAGACAGTTCTGTTTGTCAGTGTGATAGTGATGTTTTAAGTTAAGCATCGTTATGTAACAGATACATTTTCATTTGACAACTTAATTCTTTTCCCCCTAGGTGTTGAGTACAGAGTGTAATTGGAGGCTGCTGAACTACATCTATAATTAATTAGTGTTGATTGATTCTTATCTTCCAGGCAAGTGTTTTTTTACTGTTGTGCTACTTGAAAGCCTTGGCCTGGACAGCAACATATGTTATGGTTCCAGATTACTGTATCAAATGTTTTGTTTGAGAGTTGCATCACTCAGTTATTATGCATTTCAAACACCTAACTGCTATATGAAATGGCATATACAACTGAATTAGTACAAAAATAAGCATTTCTATGTATGCAAACTTGCGTGTGGTGTCATATATTTTGACTTGTCTGTGGGTATATGTTTCATGCAATAATTGTCTTTTGTATGAAAGAATCAAACACTGTCCAGTTTAAAAGGTGGCAACTGTAGGAATACTGGCTGTTCGATATGCTGTGCACCCTCTAAATATATATCTTCTTATATATATCTATAAGTAGTAATATATGTATATGTGTATGTATGTGCATATACATATATCTATATATATATATATATATATATATATATATATTTATTTATGTATATATATATATATATATATATATATATTATATATATATATATATATATATATATATATATGTGTGTGTGTGTGTGTGTGTGTGTGTGTATGCATCATTGGAATGTTTACTGCTTCCACATTGTACATTCCCTATGGTACACAGACTGTTCTGCATGACATGTTATTGATATCATCCTTACATCATACAGCTGAGATGAATTACTGTTAACTTGTTGTGGCTATGTTGTGTAGGGTCCTGGGTATGAGACTTGCAAGTGTTGGTTATTGTGTTGCAAGGCAGATCTGTTCATCTGTGGAGGAGTGGATGATATCAATAATTACAAGAGGTACTTATTTTGGGCCCCTTCACTCCCATTAACAGTACCTTTGGTCATATATTTAATCTCTCTATCTATCTATATATCTATATATCTATATATATATATATATATATATATGTGTGTGTGTGTGTGTGTGTGTGTGTGTGTAGACATGTATATATCTATATTGCCCCAATGTTGCACTCAGAAGTGAACACCTTCACCAACACCAGACATTTTGGTCCTGCTGTGAGCAATCCCAAATGGTTATGGCTGTATTCCCACCTGTACAGTTTAAATAGGGCAGTTTTCCAGCACTTTTTCTTGATTGGCCAGTTTTAATATGCTGAACTATGCCTAGCTCCATGCACATCTGCATAGCAATGCTTATATTAGCTAAGCAGAGCTGAAATCAGTTAAGCAATGCTTACACTAGCAAAGCATTACTTAAATCTATTTTTTTCCATTAAATTTATAAATTATTTTTGCATTTATATTTTACATATTCCCACCCCTACTGTGCTATACATGAGCCATATGATTGACATCTATCATTCAAATTTCTTAAAGGTTTATTAAATAATTTGTCAGAAGGGGAATTTGAACCAAGCATGTTCTACATGCTATAGCATGGCAGTACCACTACTTGATGACATTTTATATCACAGTAGCACTTGTCTATCATTTTCAGGATTTCAGTCAGGCTAAGCATAGCACGCCATGCAAACAAGCTGCGCACCGCTTAAACTTCAGATTTATTTGATAAAAAAAACTTAATTTTTTAAAAAATTTCTATTGCTTTCCTCTTGCCCTATTGCTTCCATGCATGTAGGGCAAGAGTGTATACATTTGGGGGTGTGCACTTGAAGTCTGCTGCCTTCTAGGTGTTTGTGTTTTTTTTCTTTTTCAGTGTCCGCAGACACTGAAATGTTAGCTACTTACATTTCAATGTCTGCGGACACTCATTGACTATATAATATTAGAGGCTCTAATATTATATAACTTGACACTCATCTGTGTCAGAAAGTGCCGTACGGCACTTTCTGACCGAAGGGGGTGTGTTACATATTCAGGCACTGCTGACACACGCCCCCTGCGTTTGCTCCTGGTTTGTGTCCGTTTAGATTAGATAGCAGAGCGCCTTCATGCATATGGAAGGCGCGCTGCAATTCTAAATGGACATGAACCACTCCATGCAAGAATAGCCTTATTCTTGCATGGAGCTTTGTGAATCCTGGGGAAAGTTTAAAATACACCAAACTGATATAATAATACCAAAATAAAAAAAAGTAATGGAAATATCCAAACCTTAAATGTAAAATATCCAAAAATAATTGCTGTCATACAGCAGTTTTGAACTTAGAGCCCTTGTAGCTGAAGAGGAACGTAGGTGCATACCTTAATTGAGAAAACCATTTCTTAGCTACAGCCACTAATTAGCTAGATCTAATTTCTATTTATTTAATGAATCTAAAACACCTGTCCCTTTCTTGGATGAACAAGACCCCACTTGTACCCCTGTATTTAGTACTAAGTTTTCATAATCAGAAACATTTGTGTTTTTATGGCTAGTTTAAATTTCTTTTACATATTTCCACCTTTGTTTATTGTAAGCAGCTGGCACCTTTAAGATGGTCAGACTTTCCAGACAATTTTGTCATTGAGGGTCTCATTTCTTAAGACTAGTAATATTCATCATCTACTCATGCTGGCTGACTAATCTCTTTTATGTATAACTGTTGGCAGACATAACCTAAACAGATAAACTTCCAGCAGAGCTGGCTTGTCCACTTTTATGACAAAACTATACAAGTGATTAACATAACATATTTTCACTTGTTTTTTTATGTTAAACATTTAGGAGTATGAGGAACAGTTTATTACATTTATCCTAGCTCATTTATAGGTACAGATGGCTTAGGTTAGTGAAACTATATGCTTTCTTGCCAGTTCAGGTCCATTCAGAGCATGAATAGCTCAGTATAAAATGGTAGATTGGAGTTCTTTGTCATCACAGAATAAATGAATAAAACAAATAACATTAAAATTAATAAAAGGTTAACAGAGCTCAGCACCAAAGCACAGTAACTATAACAATGTGCTTAGCAACAGAAAAAGTCAGCCAAGATTTCCTTTTGTGTTGGATCAATGGAATTCATTGCCTAACAATTTGACTTCATCACCCCTTACAAGATTTTAAAAGGGCACTTGGATAATTTTATTGCATGACATTGAACTCTATGAGTTGTTTCTTTTTCTCAAACACAAGTGCTTGGGTCAAAAATGTTAATGTGCAGTGTTTGAAAAATGTAGCTTTTCTACTGCTTTGGCTAAAGAAAAGAGAAGGCAAATGCATTAGTTGTTGTAAAAGAAGAACAAAATATTTGCCTTTTCTATAAGTAATGACAACCTTGGAGATGATTATAATAAGTACCAGATGCAGGCAGTACTGGGGTACAACTTCCCATATTAGGGCTGGGAGGCTTGTTTCCTGCAAAAATATACTTGTTTGGCCATATCTTGTTTCCAGACTTATAATCAGTTGTGCAAACATTTACCAACAAATGTTCCTAGTATGTTAGGAGATCCATAAACTGTCATTCTTCACAAAATATTCTGAATATACAGGTTCAAGGACAACAGTTTGTTGTACAATATATAGCAACAATATTCTGAACTAGTTTATATGAATAAAGAAATACAGAACTATATTATTCACTTTCCGGATTCTGATATTATAGGTAACAGTTTTATGGGATACAATACTTAATATATTTTACTGCTTTACCACTCACAAATAAATAAACCAGAACACATTACTTTATGTGCACATTGATTATGTTTTTCATTGCACTGCATTGGTTCTCTTTTATGATTTTTTTGATGTAGTGTCTAGTTTCATTGATTAAATTTTAATTTGTTTTCTCAAATGACAGTTCTTAATATTTGTTGCTTTATCCACTGAACCTTTACATAAACATTTCTTAATAAGAACATGAAATCATCATTAGTGTTGTGAATAACATGAATATTTTGTAACTTGGGATTTGCATTCAGGAAATCCTTATGGAAAGTTTCTTTGGAAGGTTTCTTTATACTATGAATACAATATGCTAATTAAGTGAAGTAAAAGGTTCTACAAAATTATATGAAATCATAAGAAAGGTGGTTCTAAATTACTTTGTTTTGTTTTTTATAGAAATGAGCTTTTAAAAATCAGATCACAGAGGTGCTGACTTAATACAGTGTTCATGGAATGTATTTGGTTAAAAGGGCTTTAAAGGGTAACCTACTGGCAGATGAAGACTGAAGGCTAAAGCTTCAATTGTCCAAGGTTCAAACCATTAATGTCCAGAGTTCCTCCACAGGAAAACACTGTCGGTGAGCTGTGCAGGAAGTGATTCTCTTTTTGAAAGAATCTCCTCCTGTTTCAAGTTGATGTGACTGTGGGGTTGGTATATATAAGTTTGGGGGGTGGGGCAGGGGCTTGCCTCCCCTGCAAAAACATTTCCAAAAGTGTTTTTTCTGTATTTTTTTTTTTGGTGAATGCAGCTCAAGGATTCCTATACTTGGTACATTCGCTTTCATCCACTCACAATGGAGGAATTTTTAAAGATTTAAGGCTGTAATTTTAGAAGGAACTTTGGGCTGCAATTCTAATTTTTGACTGTAGTATGAAAATTTGTTTTCCACAAACTCATGAAACTGGTTAAACAATATACAGAGTATTGCATGTTAATATGCTGTTAAAGTGTAACACACTGTTTGGATAGTTTTATTAAAAAATGAAAGATGCTTAAATTAAATGTTAATATTCATATATCTTTTATCTGAAGTATAATACTATGGACATAGGCATAAAAAGGAAACCTTGTTTTCTGATAATAAATTTGCCTTATTAATCATTCTGTCTGTGAGGTTACTACAGTAAACCTAACATACAGGATATTTAATGTCACTAACATAACAGGGTTTACTAGGAAATAATCATATAAGATATGTGTATGCATATATTATGACGTCCAGATGTTTGAGAGACAGATTATAGACATTCTTATCTGGATGAACATAATATAACAAACCATTTCATGTAGTGTGTTATATTTCTTCTTTATTTTTAAGCTTTAAATTTAGTTTTTGCATTCCCTTTCCCTTTATGTTTGTGTTAGTAGAGGCTTCTCTGACAGAATGTGGTTGTCTTTTAGCCACATTACAGTTCGCTTGTACTGTAACCAGTTCATTGACCTGTGTTCTTTCTTTTGAAGTTAGTTTTTTTTAATGTTTATTTGTTTATTTATTTATCTTATTTATTTATGTTATTTATTTATTTGTATGAATTAAGTTAGGCTTCAGATGTTTGTCATCATGTTTTGTTTGCATCATCAAAACAGTAAAATAAGTGATGTGAACAGATAAGCAGAATAACAAACTTGTGATTCAACCACTTTTCTCATATATCACACCATTGTCCCCAGGCCTGCTCCCATAAAGAAGCCACTCCAGTGTAGCAACTCTGGCCAGTTTGTTGAATTAAAATCACACCATTGAACCATTCTAAGTTATGAAACCAAGGCAAATTGTCCCGGTCCCCTTCAGTAACAGCAGTGACACCAAAAGACATTTGGCAACTTTTATTAATTTCACACATCACTATATTGCATTGTTTTTCAAATATTAATTATAACAGGAAAGACCTTGTAACCACAACATAGAAATCCTTATATTATACACCAGGGCAGTGTACCCACTCACCCTCTCTGAATAAGCTCATCTATATCTCCACTCACTTATTCTTATCAAGCAGCATCCAACAGCTCACTTTTATCCCCAGAACTCATTGCATTAACACCCAACAACAAGAGGGGGAACAGAAGAGGGACAAGCCTGCCCCTCTTCTCTGCCATACCACACAAATTAGTTAAAAGAAAAAAGAGGAGGGGGGTTGGTTGCAACTTCATGCCAGAATATGATTCTTTTTCCCAGTTACAGTGCTATAAAACCTAAGTCCCACCCTACATCTACCTCACTTCCTCTAAAGTCCCCTTAACAAATTAGCCCCTCTTTTTCCAAGGTCTAGTCAAACCTAACTCTTTTTGCTTAATCTTAACCCCTTCCCCATAACCTCTCCCACACCCTACCCGCATTTAACTCACTCTAACCCACACTAAATATGTCCCTGGACAAACTGATTTGTTCCCAAACCTCATTTGTCCTGGTCCCCTTGAATAATACGCAGTGACACCAAAAGACATTGGCGACCTTTATTAATTTCATGCATAACTATATTACATTATTTTTCAAAAATTAATTACAGCAGAAATGACTTTGTAACCACAACATGGAAATCCTTATAATATACATCAGGGCAGTGTACCCACTTACCCTCTCTGAATAAGCTGCATCTATATCTCCACTCACCTATTCTTATCAAGCAGCATCCAGCAGGTCATTTTCATCCCCAAAACTCATTGAATTAGCACCCACTTACCGAGCCATTATGATGATCAAGTGAATAAAGAAAGCAAGGAAGAATGCGGGGGGGGGGGGATTCTGACCTGCAACCTGCTAAAAACTGCCTGCTTTCTGCCCCTTCCTAGCCTTCCTGTCTTTTTTGAACATCTAAAACACATCATCCATAGATATAGATAAAAAAAATGCCATAAAAAGCATATATCATAAACTTTACTGGACAGGTGTTCATTACTAAATAAAGAACTGTTATAGGCTGTAAGGAATAACGTAAAATTAGACAAAAACAGCTGAAATAATAATCTCAAGGCTAACCAGTGAAAGTCATGAAATGTCTTATACTCATAATGAAAAATAAAGATTAAACAAGTCCAGGCTGATATCCGATAAATGAACTCCATCTCTCCAAAACCAGACAGGATCCTTATCTAGGAAATTCTAATGTTCTGAAACATGAAAGTCCAAAAAGGTGGCTCTTCTGGATATTCTGTAGTTAAGAAACTTGTGAGATGACTCGGTTGTTGTGGGAATTAACATACTAGACCATTGAAGTCTGGAAGTGATGTTATACCAACAGCCACCATCTGCAGGAGGGGTTCTGTGCGATAGTGAGAACTTTAAAAATGTCCACCAGCAGCCACTTCTTTGCACCAAACCAATGTCATTTCCATCAACATAAGTCAGCCGCACATGAATCAACAACACATGAGGCAGTCCAGCTTGTTGGAAAGCACGGTTGAGGGTAATCAGCAACTGTGCACAACACACGCCAAGGTGCCCTTTCCAAATGACTTCAACTGAGGTGGGATCCAGGCCTAAATTTAAACCATTCAATCTTACTGATGCTTTCTGAGCTGATACAATTAAAAACTTAACTAATACTGGAGGTACACATCTCACTTACTACAGGTCACAGGACAAGCAGCTAATTAAGAGCTCTTACAGAGCCGGTCTGCTGAAACTTGCACAGGGGACTACTGTAGTCAACCACTGTTAAAAGATGGGACACAACTCCTTTCTCCCTCATGGTTCCAAAGAAACAGGTGTTCTACATGAGAGAAGAGTATTGGTCATGCATTATACAGTTTAGCAATAAATCATGTTTGGGTGTAGTTAATTCAGGGTTTTCCCATGTCTGGTGAGGATATATGCCAGTTGTAGGTTAACCTGCACTTTCCCACCCAGACAAGATATTTTTAATATTATTGACATTATGACATTATGAAAAAAAGTTTTATTTTTTAAAAATGTCATTGCAGAATGGATTATTACTTGCCTTCTGTCTTCTTCCATTGATTGAGTGACCAGGGATGTATCAGACATGTACAGCATAAGAGTATTCAACAAATCACTGCAATAAGTTATAGATACATTTTGAACATTAAGGAGACTATAATGCCTAACTGTATGACTTATATCTGGAACAGAGAAGTACATCATTGCAAGTCTAAGACATCGTCTGGTAAAGATCTACCCTGTTAATGGGGACACTGATTGAGTTAAAAAAATGAAATTCCAGTGATGAAATCCAGGAATCACACACAAAATGTGTATGCATAATTTCCAGTCATTGCTATAATTTCATTATAATTATCTAGTAAATCCAAATGAATGCAAAACCAAAATAGATTCTAAGAAAAAAAACCCCACTAAATAAAGCAAATATAAGAAGTGATACAGAGTATCCTTACTCATTCTAACCACAGACTTGGTCAATGCTCAGAATGTAGACCTCAGAAGATTGTCAGTGACCTGTTATGGCAGGCAGACAGATTCAGAAAAGAGCAAAAATGAGAGTGTACCATTTTCCTCAATTTGTCCTTTTGAGTTTCTACAATCTTGAAATTATTATATGTATATTTTGAGTGGGGGGCTTACCCCCCCCCCTACATCAGGGGGGTGGAGGGGTGGTGTTGATGCAAGGGCTCCCCCTGCAAAAAATGTTTTTAGTGGTTTGCAATCATGGGAGAGTTAATGTCTAACTAGTGACCTCCCAAGGTTTATGAATGTTGGGGTCAAATATCTGCAAGTTGGTCAAACAAGTTGTGATAATTTATGGTACACATGAAACAGAGTTTGTTGTGAATGAGTGTTCTGGCTTCAAGTGCCAAATTCCATGAAAAGGCAGTGTTTTCCTAATACTCACACAGTTTGAATTTGGGATAGAATGTTATTTTTACAAGAAAAGTTGAAAAGTAATGCCCTTTCCCACTAAGTGAAATTTCAGTATTAAAACCAGGATGCCATGACTAAATTGCAAGCCTTTGGTGATTTTTGTTCATAAGTTTGATTACAAAAGATCTCACACTGAAAAAAAAAATACTTTCATAAATAATAAAAAAACCTTAAGTATTTTTGCATGGTAGTGAACAAGTGGATGGACAGCTTCTCCATACATTCAGCTCTCTCTCTCTCTCTCTCTCTCTATATATATATATATATATATATATATATATATATATATATATATATATATATATACACCATATCTCAAGGAAAAGAGAAATCCATGAGATAACACAATCTCAGTCTTTAAAAGCAAAGTATCAGAACTGCATATTAGAGTGCTGAGCACTAGTGTCTCAGTTACAAACCTGGAACCGTAAAATTAGTTGTAGGGTGTAGAAGTGAATAGGATGCTTCCACTATGAGTGGCTGAATCGCCAAGCAGAACTGCTCAAGAAATTGATCCAATAAAAAAAATAAATACATGCCTGTTTTAAAAGGGAGTAAGTCCTCCTATATCACCTCATAAGCCCCCCACACCATCTGAACTTATAATACACTCAACTACACAACCACACAAATATGGAGAAGGAGAGATCTTCCAGAAGAAAGGAATTACTGCCTGTGTGCACTTATAAACCCCCAAAATAATGCATACCCGATGAATAAAAATTCCCCCATCTGTGATGAACACAAACTATTTGTTTTAAAACAGTGACAGTATTAGAAGCATGTCTGTCATATTCAATATTTTTCCCTGTCCTGTAAACATTCTTGTCTTCTTGCTTTATGCTTTCTTTCTCTGCTGTGTAATACCGCATGGCTAGCACTGCCTGATAATGTAGTTAGCAGAAAATATTACACTTTATTATCTTTACTTGGATCGAGGTGTAAGAAGTATAAGGTCTGACATAATTCTTTCTGTACATGAAACCCATTTTAATAATTTTGTCTTAAAAAAATCCATCTTACAGTTCCTCCCTGAACTCCTAAATTGATCATTAAAATGAATGTAATTTAGGAATAAGGATACAAGTCCATATTCTGTGCTGCATTAGACAGTGAGATGAGTCCTACCTTTACTATGAACAGACTAGATAACATTTCCTTTATCTAATCATTCATATTTTTGGACTAAGATTGACAAAGAGCCCAGTTGGACAGGCAGGAGCTATAGGAAATAAATCAAACACCAAATAAGAAGTGAATGCAGAATTACTCTGATTACTGTCCCATTTCTTCAAAACTACCTTAACCCTTTTGGGCCCAATTAGGATTAGTAACTCCATTGAAAATGTTCGCTTGGACATCCATATTCATGTTAACCCATTTTTGTGTGTGTACGCCTGCTTATTATTCTCTTGTCTTTTTTTCTGACTTTAGATCTGTCACTCACACTGTACTTCTCAGCATGCATTTTATTCACTCAGTGTCCCATCGTGCGGCAGGCTTGTGAAAATTCCATCTTTATGTCTATGTCCTAACATGCTATAGGCACATGAAAACTATATCTCTACATCCTAACATGTTGTAGTTTCATGAAAATTACACGACCATCTTACTTTTGTGACCCAAAATGATATGGACTCGAGAAAATGATATTTCATGATAATTATCAATTCATCAGTACCTAATATCTAATATTTCTGATACTGACATCTTACTCATGGAGTATAGCAACATCAAAATTATGGATACTACAGCTAAAAGCATGAAACATTTGATATGTCTCACTTCCCCACCTGAAACAGAATGATTACCCATGGCCTTGTGAGCTAGCAGACTCTTTTCCATGTGAAAAATCTACAGCTTGTTGAAGTATACTCAGATAACCTGTAATCTTGTTTGGAATGAATATGCAGCATTCGTAGTCCATCAAACTACAACACAGTGCTTCCTGTTCTGTAAAATACCCTCCTCATTGCTGTCATTTCGACTGTATTCTTGTTTGCGCTGTAAAAAGCAGTCTTACAAAGATCCCTAAATAACATTGTTGGTCTTCTTATGCACATAGAATTTAATAACATTATCTATTTTGTCAAGGTTTACTAAGAAGTAGTGGATCATTATTTTATGCTGCTCTGGTGTGACCTTGCTTTCCTTAGTACTATGTACTAAGCATCATGCCGAATCAAAATGATCAGCTGTATCTACTAAGCCATCTTAGGTTGGTGTCAGAACATAGTTTGCCTTTGCGTACTTGTATAACTGCTAAGAATCTACTCTGTGGCTCCATCAAGTCATAGGGAGGCATTGGTTCCTTATTGTAAGGAATATTCAGCATGTGCTTCTGTCTGTTTAGCAAGGAATACATTACACAATCTACTAATTCTTCTACCCATGCTCCCGTTTTTGTAATCAAAGCCTAAAATGCTATAATTTTCTGAAAAGATGACTTTTGTCTGTCCAATGAAGGAATGGCTTAAAAAATTAGCCTTCCTGACTACCTGGTCAGTGGAGGTCACAAGAGTATGTACAAAAACAGGGGAAAGAGGAGCTATACTTTCTGTAATAAAGCTTACTTTGTTCTCTTTCTTACTCTGCTTTTTTACCTAGCTTTACATGTACTTCAGACACCTTAACTGCTTCTTTTATTTACGCATCCAGTTCTCTACGCTGTTTAGGTCTTGGAAAGGTCTTAGCGAGATTACTTATTGTTGTCCAACTTCTTTCCATTTCCAATGCCATTTACTTCATCCATTTTATCAGTTGCCTTAGCCCTATCTAATTCTTACCTAAGATCATTTACTGTATTTGTGCAATCAATGGCGCTGAGTGCTGTCTCTGCAGCTTGTATGAAACTTTATGTTCCAAATGAGATGTGACGTGAAGTATAGCATTGCAAGGTGAGACAATGAGAACTGGTTCTGTAGATTGCGTATTGTGTTTTGTGTCAACTACATGAGAAAATATGGCTTCTGTATCTGTTGCATACGGTCATCATACAAATAGATAAGTTTAGCCATACACTTAGTTTTGTATTTACTAGCACCTAATGTATGCTTCTCTATTACTCAGAATTTCTCAAATGTGTGTTATAAATACATTCCACATTTGAAAAGCTCTCAAGCCATTTCCTATGAAATCATAATACTGGGTGATGTTAACATTGATTGGAACACAACAACCACGGACCTGCTCAACCATAGCATAGACCTTTCTGGCTTCACTCAGCTAATCAATTCCTCAAACTGTTTGAAGCAACACACCAATACCAGCTCCATAGTAGACTGGATACTTACATCCAGTCTCAATCTATATCATAACTCATGTACTCTGCCAGACACCTTAAATGATCATCTTCCCATCTGTATCCAAAGGCACGCTCTCGATTCTTGTAAATCACACTGTTTCATAGAATGCTGTAAACTCTCTAACTTGAACCCAGACTCCTTTAACCAATCACTGCCGTCGATTAACTGATCTTTTCTCCACCACCTCTCCCTGGAAGATGCTACATTAAAATTCAATAGCATCTTCCTATACATGCTAATCTCCATAGCTCCCATCAGGAAAATAAAAATTAAATCCAACTATGGTCCATGGCTTACACAATCCACTCGCTCTCTTATGTACAAGAGAGACAGTGCTTGGAAAAACTGGCTAAAAACAAAGTCTCTCACCCACCTTCAAAGATTCAAGGAACTCCGCAACCTAACTAAAAAACAGGTCAACTATGACAAGAAAAACTTCTACCAAGAAACACTAACCAACTCCCACTCCAATCCAAAAAAAATTCTGAAACACAATCAACAAACTACTTCATCCAGAAAAACCCTCTTTACCTAACTCTTGCCCCATTAGCTTTGACATTGACAGAGCCACATTCACCAACTCCTACTTCATCAATACTATCAAGAACCTCTCCCAAAATGACAACTTTGCCTTTAACACAATCCTTCTCACTCCAAATTCTCTCTCGACCTCCTTCTCATTTAAACATGTCCCCACTGCTTATGTAAAATCACTCCTCAGCAAACTCAGAACTTGTTCTCCTTCTGCTGACAGTCTACTCCCCATCTTCTTAAAACTAGCCACAAACTCGATTGATTATCCTATCTCCATACTAATCAACAGGTCTATACAAGAATCCATTGTCCCTGACATCTGGAAGAAGTTCTACACCATGCCTATACACAAAGGAGGTCCCTCCACTGACACATCTAACTTCAGACCTATAGCTATTCTGTCTCTCCTATCTAAAATAATGAAGAAGTGTATACACAAATAACTAATAGAATATCTCAATCTCTACAAGAAAATCATAACTGCCTCACAACGTGGCTTTTGACCCAACCACAGCACAGCTACTGCTCTACTATCTTTCACTCAGACCATCACCAGAACACGTGACAACAACAGACTTGCATCTTGCCTATACCTTGACCTCTCTAAGGCCTTCGACACTGTGTCTCACAACAAACTCCTAGCCAAACTTTCTGACCTCATTCTCTGCAACTCAATAATTTCCTGGTTCTCTAGCTATTTCTCCAACAGGCTTCAGTCAGTCAGATGACATACTGCTCAGTCCCCTTACCTCCCAGTCCATTCTGGAGTCCCACAAGGCTCCATCCTTGGACCTTTAGTATTTAACATCTTTACTAATGCACTCTACACATCTATTCCCCACTCCTCTCTAATACAATATGCTGATGACTCCACTATCATCTCCTCCTCTGACAACCTCTCCCAGCTTCCCACCCTCACTCAAGAATCTTTCCACTCTACTGAAAGATGGCTAACTAGTAACCAGCTTCTACTGAATTTAAAAAAAAAAAGCCATGTTCCTCTTATTCCTGCCAAATTCCCTATCTCATGCTAAGATTACCTTCACCATCATTTCCCTCAATAACACAACCATCAAAGCAGAGCCTCACACAAAACTACTAGGTGCTATTCTAGGGTTTGTATTAGATAATCAAACTTTCAAAAGTTCGAGTGTCATATAGTCGACACTGTATGATCGAACTTTTAAAAGAATGAAAATCTAATTAAAAAAAAATAAACTACACAAATAACCTACCTGAACGCTTTAAGCAGGGGGGAAAGCCCCCCCTGAACCCACCACATGGAGGGCTGCACTCCCCCACTCTTTAAATATACCAACTCTGAGATCGCACTACAGTGCAGAAAAGGGACATCTTCCCATTCCATGCTGTACGGAGATCTCCGTTAAAACATTCAAACTTTCAAAAATTCGATCATATGGTGTTAACCATATGACAGTCAAACTTTTGAAAGTTCAATCATCCAATACAGACCCGCTATTCTAGATGACTGACTAAAATTAAATATCCACATTCCACAAGCCATCAAAAAAACCATCAAAAACTAGGGTTACTTTAGTACAAGCTTACCTTCTACCTAGCATACTTTATGCTGCCCCGGTCCTTACAAGCCTACAAACCAACCCTATGTCCAAACTTGAACTCACATACCATAAAATTGCTAGATTTGCAGCAAACTTACCCTATTGTTCCCATCATTGCCTAGTGTGAAAAAACCTTCAGTGTACAGAATTCTACCAACAACTCCTTCCCCAGCTTCACCTCACCCACACCATCCTTTACAAACCTACCTCTTGTTCAGCTCCCCTCTCATATATAACCTCCTACACTCCCAACTGCACACTTCCTAGCTCAGATCAACACCTCCTAGAAATTTATAAACTCAAAAAAACATTGGGAAACAACTCTATAACTACTCAATTGCTAATTCTTGGAACAAACTGCCTCTGTCCCTAAGAACAATACCTAATACTAACTACTTCAAAAAATCCTTAGAACTCCACCTGCTAAGCATTAGGACTTGCACTTGCTATGACCCAACATAAAATGCACATCCCTCTATCCTCACCACTCTCAGCTGCTACTAACTAACCACCTTTCTCGACCTTACTCACATAATTTACTCATAAAACTCTGTAACTACTCATCTACTGCTATTTTCTTGTCCTTTCTAGTTGTCCATACCAAATTCTCTGGATGGAACACTTAAATTCACTATAAGTTATGAACTGTGATACTAAAACTCTGTAAATATTAACTAACACTAACTAAGTTTAAATTTCTTGCCTTAAGGTCATATCCCACTGTTTCCTGTCAGTAATATATATTTGTATTTTTACGTCTACTAGTTAAAACTGACTGTAACTCACTGTATAACTTATGCTTATGTCAATTTTTGTAATACTTGTATCAATTCAACTAATAGTGCTGGAACTTTTCTCCCCGGCTCTCTGCTGAAAAGGGGCATCTGTCCAGTCAGACTAACCTGGTCAACAAATGTCAAAATGGAATAAAATAAAAAAATAAAATAAAAGGCGTCACCGGTATTTTTACGTAAAGTGAAATCCACTTTAAACTTAAGAACTAACTTTTTAATATAGAAGTTAACCAAGCAAGCTTACATCATCTTTTATTTTCTTTTTAAGAGAATGAACACCGAAGTAGTGCCTTTTCTGTGTTTTCTTCTCCCTGTAAAAGTATACAGTGTTGTAAGGAAAGTTCACCTGCTCCAAATTACCCAGTAATATGACTCTGCCATCACTGTCCATTACAGGGATAAGCTTGAGGGTTTCAATTCACTGAGTTGGTAGGTTGGAGTGTGACTTGTGTGGATCCATCTTAGTCCTTCCATGTTGCAATAAAATTGTCCTATCCATCTGATCACTCATGTTACTCTGGCAGGTTGCACTATCATCTGAATCCTCTGGCGAGTCATACAGTTACTTGTGTCCTCTGTCTGGTTCTCAGTGAAGAAATATATTCCTCCTGCACTTCCCAGTCATGGCTGACTTGCCACTGTTTAAAATGAAGCAGTTCCCTGAGCACAAAGGCTAATTACAGCAACTTCATTTACTAACAGCATATAGCAGCATCTGAAGAATCAGTGAAAAAGCAAACCTTAACTACAGCAAGGTATCTCTACTTTTGTGCTAAAAATGTAAGAGTCAACACTGCTGTTAGCTGCCAGGCCATGTGGATGTTTTAGAATACTCTACAACACTTTTCTAATTCTTAATCTCTTCTTTTGACATGACCAGTTATTACAGTTTACCCATCTATGATAGATACTAGTTCTTTCATACCCAACTGACAAAAACGGAATATCAAACTATTTCTTTGATAACCAATTGACAAGAATCATCTATGGAGACCACACAGACTATTTAATTCAAACAAATAACAGTATGAAGCATGCCTATCATGTTCAAGGTCTTCTACGATTCCCTAAATATTCTTGTCTCCCAGATGTATGCTCCTTTCCCTGCTCTGTAATATCACACAGCTAGCACTGCCTGACAATGTGCTCAATTATCAGAAAATAGATGCACTTTCCTATCTTCACTTGTTTGGAAGTATAAACAGCATACTATCTGACATAATTCTCGCAGTCCAGGAAACCTATTTTAATAATTCTGTCTAAAAAAATAATTCATGCTTACCACTATGATTTCATTCATAATCTCTTTACTGATATTACCATCAGGATTTAGCCACAAAGTAGCAAAACAGTTAGTTCAGATGTTGTATCTTAATGTGTTGTTTTCATAACTGGTGCTCTTAACCTGACTAGAGATTAATTCAAATGCCATTACATATGCCTTCAGGTCATTTTGTCATGTCAGTGCTTCAGCAGGGCTGCAGCTTAGTAGTTCCCCTACAATTACAACTTTAAATATGATACTTCCAAGGTTATAAAACTCAGAGAAAAAAAGCATTTGCATTCTCCAAGATGTTGTGTCATTGGATGTAGTAGATTTAGAGATTGTAGCATTAGGGCAGATCCCTCACAACGGACATATAGGTGACGGAATGCCCAGCAAAGCTGAGTCTAATCAAATATACTACTTTTGTGCCTTCTTACCTTGACCGTGATAAAACAGCAACATTATGAAAATATATTGAAGTCTGGATCCATGGCACAGGGTGTGGCTCACTCACCTGTCCTAAGTGGAAGGTGGGGTTTACTTGCACTAGGGGGCAAAGGGTAGAGTGATCTCCCTGGTAAAAACTAGAGAGACCAGTGCTCATACTGAAGGGGGAATAGCAGGGCTGCTTGGAGGCAACATTTGTTGTGGAAGTGAGGCATGTCCTCCTCTGTCAGCCAACTGCACATCACCTCTCCTGCTCCTCACTGATTGCATGTAGGCTAGATACAAGAAGAAAAGACAGAAAAAACATAAACCACCCCTAATGCTTACCTGGATGATGTCCCTCTCTGCCAACTATTGTCCTCTACAGGAATTGAATGGGCTGATGGCTGAGACTGGGTCTGATAGTCTTCATGCAGTGGAGGTAAAACCTGAAAAAATATGTAAAATATCATTCCCAATTCTACAGATTAGTATGAATATTAAAATCACAATGAGCAAAATAAAAACACACAAAATGTTAGTTGGCAATCATGTCAGTCCTGCTGATCAGCCATAAGTAACCATTGCAAGCTGTTGAATTCTTCATGCACTTTAATTTTGATCCAATGGACAGTGAAGGTTGTATAGGTTCATAGGTTCATAGGTTCATAGGTTGGTACTGGGCTATCTGCCTGAAGGCATATATTAGCCCAGCCACATTGTGCGGTATTCACCGCCCCTTTAGTAGTTCCCTAGACCCTTGTACTAGCAGCTAGTACCCTTGGCCCCTATCTAGTTGTGCTGTTGGTGTGATCCCCGGTGTGAATTTTCTGTTACCCACCCACTCATCAAGGTTCCTCTTGAAGAGTGATAGTGAGGGGCTCTGTCTTATGTAGATCAGGACCCTGTTCCATAGTAAGGGAAGTCTCTGCAAAGGGAATCTATCCCTCCAACATGTTCTATTCATTGTTGTGTTGAGGTTTATATCCCTAGAGCGTGTAGCTCGAGTAGATTTGGTTTTGCTAAGATGGAGCATGTTCAACAATTCTGGATTGGACATGGCTCTGTACGTTAGACAGATATCTGAAGGTTTTTGTGTTTACTTATTCATATATTTATGTTTGCCTTTTTATTTATTTTCATTTTTGTTTATATCACTTTTATTAATGGGGAGGGTGGGTAGGTTTATTATCCCTTTTCAATCATGATGTGGGTCATTTATCAATGCAGTGGGTTATAAACAGCAGTATTTGTACAGTTGTTAGAATCAGCAGATAGTAGGATATATTTACAGTCTGCACAAATATGCATTGAATGAGGGAGTTTTAAGCAATGAACTTTAACAGTATATGGTTGCATGCACCTTGCCAATCTAGATTAGAAAACACTGTAGTAACATTTCCATTATGTACTAATACAACATATTTTAATATATTCACAATGACTGTTATGCTGTATTTCTACAAAGTAAAATGAATACATGGTTCTGTATGGGTGTGCTTCAAGCTAACTGCCCTGTACACTGATCATGCATTGTTTCCTTTTATGTCAGAACTTTACTGTTAGCTCCTCACTTCTTTATCATCCTTGAATATGAAAACTTGTGCATTTGGGCACACTTGCAGTAAATATCTGGTGCTTAAAGTTATAATGTAGGCCATGCAGTTTAAATTCATGCAACTTGTTACTAGTTGCCCTGCAAGACTTATGGCTGAGCTATGGCCTTTTGATCTGCCTGTTCTTCCTAAGGAGATGAATATTGACTCTTTATGGAGCAATGCACTGTCCCAGGAAAATGTTTGTATGCATGCATATGGGGGAGGGGTGGTAGATATCACCAGGAATACCCATCTCCAATAACTCTTAGTACCATTAGTTCACTCATGCCATAGGTCTTTGATAATGCCCCATGCATAGCAATTTGTGCACAGGGTACCTCGTGATAGCCTTCCTGCCACCTAATTTCACATAACTTCTGCAGAAATTTCATCTTGGCCCTTGCTACCAGCATAATGCTAACTATTGTAGTGAATTATAGCCGTAATAATAATAATGACCATTTTTACCTTATTAAGACAAGGAACTCTAGCAATCTGGCCTCTGAAATGCTCAGGAATCCCACATCATATCCCAAGAATAAATTAACCTCCTACTGGATCATGATGCAGAGACTAATGTAGACCATAGTACTGGAACCAAAGGAATTACCAAGACACTGTGTGTACTTGTTGCAACATGTAATATTATGCTAGAGACAATCTGACTATTACTTAAGTCTTGTCTGAGTTACTAGATATTGCATTAAGAGTGTAGACTTATCACTGATTGCCTTCTAGAATACATTTCTACTTATTACCCGCCTGAGAACCATAAACTACTAAGACTGTCTAGATGACAGGAAAGTCCAGGAAGACGACACTTCTTTTCATTTCTTTGATCCTTCAGGCCTGAAGCAATTTAAAAAGCATACCAAATACCCTGCCTTCTACATCAAAAGGCCAGCCATTCCCAAAGTTTTACAAGCAGCTGTTGTAGAATGCAAATATTTTTTTTAAGAAAAATGTTATTAATTTAACATATTTACAATATATATATATATATATATATATATATATATATATATATATACATACACACAGAAAGGCAGAAAATCAACATCACATACTGTTATACAATGTTGTTAGGGATACATTGAATTATCAAGGTGATCTTATACAGTTAACACATCAAAAATTTTAGTATTTCAATAACACCATTTCACGGCTATCCCAACCACTAAAAGTCTTAGTATGATTTATAATTTATATATCTTATTCTGATCACTTGTTTTTCAGTTTTACATAGTATTGCTGTTAAATTTAAAAATCATTTGAGCATAGTAATTGAGATTGATTTCCAATTTTTTGTAATAACTTTTCTAGCAACTGCCAAAAGACTCCAAAGATATTTCTTGGTGTTTGGCTTTTATGGATACAGGAAGTGGAACATTCCTTAGTATTATTGATCTAGTTAACAATTATCAGACCATAACCCCTTGGAAACGTGTATCTTTTCCCAGTATACATTTAATTTTCCACACTCCATAAACATGTGTGTCCAATCAGCTTTTACTTCTTTACTACATCCTCAACAAACTGCAGAAGCCATGTTACTAATCTTAGAGATTTTATACAAAGTAATAAACGTTTTGTGTATATATTTCCATAAAAAACTTTCTAGTATAAACTTGAAGTTTAATTGATTTAAGTAACAACGTTTTATTCTTTCCATTTATTGAGTCACACAATCCACTACTGTCTAAAAAGTTCCAGAATATTGCATGAAAATTATTATTATTATTATTATTATTATTATTATTATTATTTATAATTAACTTATATATCTTGGACAAGCTTCCTTTGTACGTCAATTTACCTTCAGTGATGGCATTCACATATTGATATGGTGGGGAATAGTGTTCTATTCCTCTTCACTCATATTATATACAAATTCATATAATTTCTTACTGATGGATATATTAACTGGTTAACAGATTCATCCAGTTTATAATCTTACATTAAATATTCTGGTGACTTATCTTTTCCTTTTTCAAATCAATCAGACCATAACACTAACCATTACTTTTTAATAAATTAATTTTAACATTGTTCTAATTTTCTTTAAATCTAGAGGTATGTGAAATGAGAAATCTCAAAAATTTCCGTTTTGATATAATGGAATTTTAAAACATATGTATTAACTGCATTAAGAATTTATTTCATATTTGCAGAGTCTAAAGACGGAAATGGATTTTTTTCTAAGGTAAATTTTATTAACCAGATGAAAGAATTGCTACATATTTCTAATTTATTGTATTTGATAAACTTATAAGAATTTAGTATAATCTGTTCCTAAATGGTTTTCCATTGACTGAATGCAAATATGTTTATGTTGCTACGATGATGTTGCATTCTGTCCTTCCAGAAGAAGTTCACAGATTCTCAGAACTCTTTTTCAAATGGAATGTTAGGGCATTTTAATCATATTGCATTGTGTCCTGTCAAAAGAAGTTCACAAATTTTCAGCCCTCTTTACAAATAGGGTGTTAGGGCATTTCAGTTATGCCGCTTCTGGGATTTACAAAAACAAGCTGAAAACTCAAATAAACTCATTGCATGGCAGGCAACGTCCACATACACAAGTCCCTTTAATTCCACTGAAAACTTGATAAATCACTTTAAAAAATACTACAAAATAAAGCCAAATGGTTGAGTGTTTTCGTGTAGTTCGACATCTTCAAAACTGCAAGATACTAACACAGTAAGCTTAAAATAGGCTTACAAAAACACACATCCCTCAAAAATAACCAATCAAAACAAATATTCAAATAAGGAGTGCATGCACACTATTAAAATATACTAGGAGTAATATAACCAATGACCATGATACATGGTTATTTTTGAGAGGTGTGTGTTTTTGAAAGCTTATTTTAAGCTTACTGTGTTAGTAGCTAGCGATTCTGAAGATGTTGAATTAACAGGCAACAGCACTCAACCATTTAGCGTTTATCTTGTGGTATTTTATAAAGTGTTTTATCAAGTTTTTCAACAGAGTTAAATGGACTTGTGAGATACTTCAGGTACAACTAACATTGGGTAAGACAGCGATCCACGTCATAGCCTCCTATAGGTCCCCAACCATGCTCCTAGACTCTCACTCCACATTCCTAAGCACCCTGGAATATATCAAGGTACAACCCAACACTCTCTTACTAGGAGACCTCAACTACCCCTCCATCAACTGGGAAAAATACTTAAGCACCAATACACTGGCCCAACTTTTCCTGGAATTTATCAATTCCAATGCCCTGGACCAGCTCATTCTGACGCCTACTAGAGGAAGCACCATCCTTGACCTGGTTATTACTACCACGGGCGACCATTGCTCTACACCAATAGTCAATCTCTCCCTGGTCAGATCTGACCATAAACTAATCACCATGGAAATTCATAACTCAACCACCCCACCACCTTGAAAAATTTCTCCAAAGCTGACTTTGGACTCCTAAAAACAGAGGTGATGGCACCCATGCCAATGGAAAATAGCTGCATGACTGCCAAATCATACACCGATGCACTATACAAACATGTACATAAATGCATGGAACTAGCCATACCCAACAGAACCAAGACACTCTCCTCCAAAAAATGAAGCCAATCTGGAGGTCCCCTGCCATAAACAAACTGTACAACTGAAGGAAGAAACTGTTGCAAAAGAGAGCAAAATCCCATGAGTGGAGGAGCTCCCTGGTCAGCCTCAGTAAGAAGATGAGATCCCTTATAAGATCATCCAAAGCTAGCTACGAAAACAAAATCACCACTAATTCTAAGGACAACCACCAAGCATTCTATAGCTATGTCAAGAATCTCGATGGCAACACCCAGATCTGCTCTGAGTTACAGCACAACGGCACAAAAATGACTGAACCAGCTGATATTGCCAACATCCTGGCAGATAGATTCAGTGCTAACTTTACCCCCCCACCCCCTAAAGGACCCATGTCTATACAGGAAGAATGCAAAGTCCCTGTAATCACAACTATGCAGGTAAAAGCCGAAGAATGCAGAGTCCCTGTAATCACAACTACGCAGGTAATAGCCGCACTCTCTAAAGCCAAAAACAGAGCATTCATGGGACTGGACAACATCACAGGCTGCGTTTTACATGAACTTCAGAATGAACTGGCTCCCTACCTAAGCACCATGTTCAATAATAGCCTCATGTGAGGCTTTATGCCCACTGAATGGTGTACAGCAACAGTTATCCCAATCCACAAAGGGGGAGCCACCACTGATCCTGGGAACTATCGCCCTATTAGCCTGACGAGCCTGGTCTGCAAGGCCATAGAACGTATCGTCATGGAACTCATAAACAAAGACATTGGTAACCTCCAAACTCTGGATCCCACCCAATTGAGGTTTGTGAAAGGCAGATCATGACTTCTTTGAGGCAGTCACCAAAGCCATAGATGAGGGTAAGGTGGTTCACGCAGCCTATCTTGACCTCGCCAAGGCTTTCAATACCATCCCCCATTCTGGAATTATAGCTAAACTCACTAAACTAGGTATAAATCCCTACATCACAAGATGGGTTGCCAACTGGCTCACTGATAGAACCCACACTGTAAAAGTTGCAGACTCCAAATCTGACCTCAAAGCAGTGACAAGTGGAGTACCACAGGGTTCCGTCCTGGGACCTCTCCTGTTTGGTATCTACTTCTCTGAAGTACAGGCAAACACAGAAGGCCTCTGCCTAATGAAGTTTGCAGATGACTACAAACTAGGAGCCATTGTAAAGTCCCCAAATGATGTGGACATCCTACAGAAGGGCCTCGCTGAGACAGATGCCTGGTGTCAGAGCCATGGCCTCAAGTTCATTGCCAAAAAGTGCAGTGTCATCCCCTTTGGTAAAAACTCTTTACCCATGAACTACCACATAGGCAGCAATCTACTTAACACCGAATGTGTGATAAGAGACCTTGGGACCCAGGTGGACAGTAGTCTCTCCTTTGATAGTCACATCACCACAGTAGTCAGGAAGTCCATCTACATGGCACACCTCATCATAAAAGGGTTCTCATCCAGGAAAAAAGAGGTCATTGTTCCCCTCTACTCAACACTCATTAGACCCTTTATTGAGTATAACGCCCCTTTTGGAATGTACCTCATAAGACATCTGCAGCAGCTGGAAAGACCACAGAAGTACCTCACAAAGAGGATTACTGGCCTTAAACAAATGCCCTACACTGACCGTCTCAAAAAACTCCAGCTTTATTCCGTAGCATATTGCCTACTCCGAGGTGATCTTTGCCTAACATATAAAGCTATGTCAAACCCAGAGCTGTTGGACATGCTACACCTAAAGAAATCCCAATCCCTCCGAGCTACATGCTCTAGGGACCTAAACCTTGTCATCACAATAAACAGGACATGCTGGAGGTATATATTCCCTGTCCCAGAGACTTTCCATACTCTGGAACAGGCTACCCATCTATGTCAAGCAAAGTTCTTCATTAGCACTCTTCAAGAAAAATCTTGATGAGTGGATGGGAAATAGGAAATACACCCCGGGAATCACTTCTGTGTCTCTGCTCGACAGTGGCACAGGAAAATAACTTTCTTCGGTGGTGTAAGCCAAGGAACCTTTTTGGCTAGGTTTACGTAGGCCCTTGGGCCGATAGCCTAGTACCTACCTATGAACCTATATAACACTATACCAAAAAAAAAAAAAAAAAAATCAAAATTCTTAAACTACATTTGCTGGCTTTCAGATACAGCTTCTCCACATCCTTCATTGGGTACTAGAATTAGCTGTGTTTTTTTTTTTTTTTTTTTTTTACATTATTTATAGTGGCTTTCCTTGATAGGTAATTAGTTCTGCATGCTAAAACAAGCTGTGAACAAACTGCAGAAACGTTACCCTTATCATGATTTTCTAAAATGCAAGCAAAAAGAGATCAGTCAACATTATAAGCTCTTTGCTCTAAAATTTATTAACGGAGACAGCAATGTAAAAATATTTCTTTAGCTTTGACACTTATATGTCTAATAAATGACATATTCTCCTGATCACATCTTTCTGAATTCCCTAAAAGTGTAACATCCTGGACAGTCTTGTCCTTTTATCAAAACTAAGAGGACCCCCCCCCCCCACTTGCTTAGACACAATCATAACAAACTTTTTTTAAGTTACAATGCCTTAGCTATGCTATTAAATACTCTAAAAGAATGATAAGCACCATAAATTAATATAGATGTCTAAAAATGAAAAAAAAAGCTTGGATTATGACATCGCACTATTTCCTGGATAACGTGGCTTGAACACACTATATATATTTCCTTTTCTGTTTTAACATGATCTGGTAACATTTGTTTATGTTTTGGAGAAACTTTAGCACAACTGATGAACTGTATGGCTAAGTTGGTAGTTCTTGTTAGAAAGAGTTTATTTTTATATCCAGCTACAGGTTAAGCAATATTTAACAAAAATGACAGCAGTAGAATTCTCTTCTTTTTGTGATATTGTTTTAACTATTTAAGAGACTTCAACATACAGTGCTACTTGTAAGGGCTAGTTTGTATTATCTGGAGTTTAGTTAATTTAATTAAACTAAGTTTCCCAAAGACATGGAAAGTGTAGAGTCCTAAAAGATATATTTTAGACCAGTATTTACATACTTTGAAGCCAGAGGGAGAGGTGAAATTCTAGTGCTAAAATAATTTAATAGGGGGTTATAGAGCCATAGTGATAAATTATAAGCAGTGCTTAATGAAATTTTGCTCAAACCACATATACAAGATAACATATTCACCCTCACCCCCAACCGGATATGGCATACATAGCCCTAAAGAGGGCTAGGCAGAGAATTGAACTTTAGAACCAAACACTGAAAGGGAACAAGGCTTATACAATAGTGAAACAAGCTAAACCTTTTACCAGAGGTGTAGCTATTTATTGCCCAGTGCCATTCCCTGATCTGGTGCCCCCTCAACTTAAAGTTGTGGAAAAAAAAAACTCTCCTCGCCTTTTAAACTACAGCAAACAGCTTGCCACATTTAAATGAAGCAGGCAGCTGTCAAAGTTTATGCTACCCACAGAATGCTATAGTGCTTCATTTCTGAATGCAAATATCATACAAACATTCATTTCTGAATGCCTGTAATCCATGAAGACACAGGGAACTACAATGCTTCCGTTATTCCTGCAAATGCAGTACTGATATTTACATGTTCTAAAATATATTAGTAGGCCTTGGTGAGACTTAAAGCTTTGCAGCCTTTCACAAATCATTATGTACCCATTGCACCATTTTTGGGCAGTGATTCTCATTCTCTCTCTCTTCGATAACAATATACTCATTGTAATTGTGTTCTTGCACCATAACATACTCTCTAAAAGTAAACATACTGAGAGTATAACACTGTACAGCAGATAAGTAAAATGGGAACATTCATTGCCTTTAACTATTACCTGTTTCATTTATTTGTAGTTCACATTTTTTTCTGTGTTTGGTTTACTGTCTGGTAAGTGCCTCTTTGAAATTCTTTGCTTTGATTTATACTTTGCAGTAATGATGTACAACAAATCAATTAATGACCCATACAAGAATATAGTAATATAGTCATGTATGTGCTGCAGGTATTGCCACATCATTTTGTTAACTTTTCATTTAGTGGCTACTAATAAATTTTTGGTGTTAGTTGCTATATATAACTAAAGATGAAGTTTGGGTATTCAGAACATATTACCAGTAAAATGATTTAACTTGGGGTTCTGAATTTGTACAATCTAGCCAAGGCATCTTACAAGCTATGTGTACAAACTGAGGTATTACGTTCTACTGCAAAACTTCTTCAGAGTTTTATGGTGCCCATCTACAAGTACTAACCAAAATCACTCAAAAGATCTTCTTAAACCAGGTTTGAGATTCACAGAACCATTAACAGTCTAGTAAACAACTTTTCCAATAAATTCAGTGAAGTTTTATTATATTATACTGTTAATTTGCTGAGAAAGCTCCTGGGTGAACCCTTGTCTCTGTTCTGAGAAATGAGCTGGTGTTTATCAGAGAATTAAATAAAGTTATTTGCAGACTGTCAGATCTTTGGTGTGTTTTTTATATCCATGAACTTGCCTGGGGTTTTTAACCACAAACACAAATATTTATTTATCTGTATTTCTATCTGTCTGTCTATATATATATATATATATATATATATATATATATATGGGTCTATATTAGATAGTCAAAGTTCCGTAACTCCGAACACCTAACAGAACTTCGACTATACAAAAAAAAAAAAAAACAATGTACAAAACAATAACTTGTTATAAGCTATTTGCCCCCCCACACCCCCCGCTGCTTAAATATATCAACTCCGAGATCGCACTACATTAAAGTGAATGGAAACCTCTGCTTATGGAGATTTCCATTCAAACGCTCAAACTTTTACAAATTCGAACGTATGGTCCCGACCATATGTGGTTCGAATTTGTAAAAGTTCGACTATGTGAATGAGACCCTAAGATATATATATATATATATATATATATATATATATATATATATATATATATACATACATACACAAATTCATTCATTTATTTTCCTATAACCATATTGTCCAATTCAGGAGTCACAGGGGAGTCTGTGCCTGACACATGCTCATTTGGTATGAGGCAGAGATCCAGTCTTAGACCGGATACCAGTCCATTCCAGGATAGATACACACACACACACACACACACACACACACACACACACACACACACACACACACACACACACACACACACACACACACACACACACACACACACACACACACATAAACTCGCAGTGCATTCACTTCTGTGTACAGTTTAGTGGCTTGCTAATTCACATATTGGCATGTTGTTAGGATATTGGGAAAAAAAAACCAAGAGAACCTACCAAAAGACCACACAGACATGGAGCAAATATACAGACTCTGCATGGAAACCTCTTCAACTAGGAACTGAACTGGAGAACCAAACTCTGGAAGGGAACAAAGGTACCAAGTGCATCATACAAATAGTTTAATGAAATCTTAGAGCAAAAATACATTTAGCCTGTTTGTTCTGATAGCATCTCATACTTGAACTGTCATCACAGCATGTAGCACAGTAATATAAAACATATACTCAGCTGAATCATGCTGATAATTAGATAAAGTCTCAATAAAAGGAGTTATGGCAAAGAAGGGTATGAAGTCTTAATGACTAATAGGTAATTACTTACTTTCTAATCCACATTGTTAAGTTGAAAACAAAGAGCTGTCAAATGTTTCATTCTGAATTTAATGTTTTTAGAAACTGAATCACTGAAAATAAGATAAAAGCTGTCGTCTTGCAGACTTGTCCTCTAAGGGTTCAGCCATTGAAACAGTGACAGAAACTTGATTCAAGGCGCTATACTTCCTGAACAATTTTATATTCAATTCACAGATCAAAAAGAGTAGCAGTTTAGTTTAGACTTGTTTGGGATATTTGCATACTTATTATGGGTGGGGGCTTTGGTGCATGGTCAATATGGCCAGTGCTTTCAGATACCACCAGCTGGATGGGTATGGGGGTAATGTACTCTATGGGATTAATGGACTGCATAATGTTAATCATGTTCCTATAGTCACAGTCCTCAAGCAAGTTTTTTATAATCATATTATAAGAATATGAGGATCTGACTTCAGTACCAGCAAATTATGAATGAAGTTATGAAATGAACCAACAAGACCAATTATATATAGTTGCCTATAACTGTCTGCCTCTGTCTTTGCCTCAAAGCTTCATGGACTGGGTTTCAGTCCTGTCCGTTTATTGTCTGTATGGAGTTTCAAACATTTTCACCCTGTCTGTGTGGGCTTTCTGATCCATTCCATTTCCACTCAGCTCAGAGAAACGTGTTAATGGCTACAAAAATGCCCACATGTATGTTACATTTTCAAAAAACAAGAACACTGCAAAATAAAACAAACGGTGAACGCCACTAGAAATCCTAAATAAAGGCCATTGTCTTTTGGCCGAAAGTGCTTAACCTTGGCAATAAATCTATTTAGGATTTCTAGTGGCGTTCACTGTTTGTTTTATTTTGCAGTGTTCTCGTTTTTTAATATTTCTTTGTTGC
This sequence comes from Protopterus annectens, assembly GCF_019279795.1. Classification (NCBI taxonomy): domain Eukaryota; kingdom Metazoa; phylum Chordata; order Ceratodontiformes; family Protopteridae; genus Protopterus; species Protopterus annectens. The sequence goes on from NC_056731.1 coordinate 1,356,897,036, forward strand.
ACTGGTATTAGAGACATTGTTTATAGTTTCATTTTATTTATGTTGCATTTTCCCTTACTCTTGTGATCTGGTCTGAGAGGAACCATTTTACTTGTATTGTTAACACATAAAATACATTAAATTAAAACAAGAAGTGAAATTAATGTGGCATATAGTTTATCCTGTAAATTGTGCTGAGTAAAAAGCTTGTACATGTGATGGAATATGGGGATAGTCTCCAATTACTTAAGGAAACTGGTAATGAGAGTTTGGGCAAGTATGTTTCCACTGTGTCTCCATTATCATGTTAATAAGGAATTTCTGAATTTGGTAAATGCTATGGTGGTCACTCTTTGGAGGTAGTTGCTTGTATGCTGCTTAGAACTGATGTAAATTTAGAATTGATACCTATATATTTGCTCTTATTCATCTCTTCTGACCTGTTAATGTTAATTGAAAATATGTCTTCCCATGTACTCTTCACCAACAGACCCACTTTTATTATCCTTCCCATATTTCCCCCACTCCCAACCTAACTAGTACCATTTTGTCTCAGTTGCATTCCAATGCTGAGACTGTACTAAAATGCTGGAATACTAGCAAAACTTCATCTGTTACACATTCCACATGCTCACTTATTAGCATTCATCCCTATACAAATAACTTGAATAATCCCATCCCCCCCCCTCTTAAATTTTGCTCCATCATGCCTAACCTTAAATGAACCTGGAGAACAAGTTCTACCATGACAAAAAAAAAATAGGTTTATGACAGTGAGGTCGCCTTGAATGGGGCCCCTCTGAATCTCTCTAACCTCTGAAAGCCCTTCATTAGCCGCTACTCAAATGCAGGAATATTATATATAGTGTGTATTCAGATTAATAAAGTAATTCCCGTAGCTATTCCTAAGAGTAAATCAGTCTGAAAACTCCACAGAATATGCACAAATTTTCTTTCTGTAACTTTAAGTGCTACTCAGATTTCCCATGCCCCATTCCAAACATACCTTTCATTGTACATTTTCTTATTTTCAAATGCATTTTGACAATAAGTAAGAAAATACATTTTCAAAGTTTCATTATCCATATCAGTTGTACTAAATTGTATAATCAGCTTTCTTTTAATGTTAATGTTCATTGCTTGGAAGTAATAATTTGACCTTGGCACACAGTTGTTTTAAATCAAATAACTGCAGAAAATGAGCTGCAGCTGAAACATTTTCAAAAGTGAAATCACAGAGTTTGTCTATTCCAGTATTTATAAACACCATAGCATTCACTGCAGAAATAAAAAAGGCAGTATTATATTGCCCCATACATCATATCTGTCACTAAACAAATTCTGACTTGGAAGAAATTCCGATACTAGGCAAAAATGAACATTGTTAAGTATATTATTTGAATTTATTTTGCACATGGTAGCATAAGAGCTTACAGCTGCATTTTCTTTTTCTTGTGGGAAGCCATCTATGGCTCCATCTTCTGATTTCCTAAACATTTCATCTGTGTGCAGCATTAATTTATGCTCTGACAGCACTTCATGTTCACCATGATCCATGTTGACTAGACCATTGTTCTCTAATTTTGCTATCATTTCACTCAATAAAATTGCATTTTCTTTTTTAGGTTGCTTGTCATTTATCATTTTTTTCAAGGTATCTGTCAATAAACCACCTATGTCCAAAAGTGTAACAGAAATGATATATTTTTCTGCAGCATCTGCTTAAGTACCGTTCTCATCTATCTAATTCCTCCAAGCACCCTGTGGCCCATCACGATACTCAATTGGATCAAAAAAGTAGTGGTTCTTTATTTACAATTCATAATATACATTTTATGCATTCTATATATATTATTTACAATTATATAAAATTATTTTACATATTTTCTTTATATTTTTACATTTTTAATTCACACTGCCTTTTTCTATAACTAAAATCATATTTTTTAAAAAATTTCTGACAAAGAGCATTTCCATTAAATCTTATATCATTTAATCTGTCATTCAAAATAATCTATATTATATAAAATAACTTTTCATCCCATTTATCTATGTCTTTTTGTTTTACAGTTTCATAATACCCATATTCTATCATATTCATATTTACACTTTTCAATCCCTTTATACTTTCTTTCTCATATGTTTTTCCCATAATTGATTTACTTTATTGAATTTCATAAATACATGCTCCATTATTTCCACATCTCCACAATATATACAAATTCTTTCTTCTATTGTCTTACAGGGCATATTTCCTTTACTGGAAGATTATTTATGGATAATCGCCATAAAAATCTGTACATTGAATTTATTTCCCATATATCTTCATTCTTGCTTTTACTGCTTTTATTCTTCTTTCTTCTAAAGTCTTCCAGGGAAATATATAATAAAACTTATTTGTTGTGGATTCATATCATTCTTTTCAATTTTTTCTATATTGTTTATGTCAGTTTTATTATTATCATACTAATATTTTCTCTTGATAAATTCCCATTTCTGCATTCCTTATACATTTCTTTCTTTTAGGAGAGTTAAGTTTCACCAAATTGTTTCTATATTTTTCTTTTATAATATATGCTACCAATCTTCTTTGTTTTTTCTTTCATCTAAGGCAATACTTTATATAAATTAAATGATACTGATATACAATCGGGTTTATTAAACCCAATCCTCCTTCTTTTCCTGAAACATAAAAAAAATGGTTTCATTCAGTAACTTATTTACTTTGCCTGCTATTCTATTTTATATTATCTTAATAAATATCTTATATTCTACATTGTTTAACACAATAGATTTCCAATTCTTTATATGTGCTTTCTGTCCCATTAGCCATATAAACTTCACTGCACCCATGTATATTTTTGTATACCTTTTTGTAACCATTCACTGAAAACCTCCAATAGATATGATTTTGAAATTCATTCATATTCTTATACATCAAATATTCATTTCCATCTATTCCCATAGCAGCTTCTAGATTTGATGTTTTTAACACCTTTATTGAACTATTACTTGTGACATAGGCAAATTTACATTTATACAAAAATAATCAAACTGTATTAAATTAACATTAACAAACATTATACAGTATTTACATATATTGCTATAAGTTTTAAATACTTTTTTACTTCTATCAGAGTAATTCTTTTTTCCATTTGTTCATTATCTTCAACTAAAATGTTTAAAGTCCCATTTATATATTTTTTGTTTTTAATTTTAACAAATGTTTCCATAACAACATTTCTTATTATTTGCATTATTTCTTTTTGTGTTTTCACTATATTTTCATCCTCATTTCTTAATTCTCTTATTCTCTTTTACCATCTGACTTAGATACGGTACTACTTCCTCTTTCTTCCCTTGTAAGAGATATCTTTGTTTAAACAATATTCTCTTAATCTTTTCTTTGTTCATTTCATATATTTGTTTTATTTCTTTATAACCCCATCTCTGTTACTTGTATCTCTAAAAAGTTGGTCACTAATATCTCTATGGTGACATCCATCTTTTCTTTTCATCCTTTGCCATTCTAAAACCTATTTTTTATATTTTTCCTTTAAAGCTATCCCACCAACTTCTCCAATCTTTATAAAAACTTTTAATATTTATATGATCTGACCACAGTTGTGCTTTTGCTTATCTTCATTTAATTCTGATTCATTTATTCTTTTAATATCCCTTCCTAGTGTATATATCCTTCTTTATCTTGCACTTCTACCCAAATTGGTACATGGTCTGAAAAACCTGGAATTTCTTTACCTTTATGTAATACTTTTAGACTCCCTGATCATATGAAATATTTTCTTTTCTCAAATTACCTTTTTCACGTGTCCACTGTTTATTACTCCATAAATATATGTTACCACCTTTAATTATTTCTGAAACAACTTTCACATCTGCTCCTTCTTTTCTCCTAAGTCTTAAATCATAGTTGAAATCTCCCGCTAATATAATTTGCATATTAACACTATTATAATCAAGAATTTTTCTAAACATAACTTTCCTTTGTTTTTGGATAACATGCACATATAATGCCACAATTCTATGCACTTGGTTCTTCCATTTTATATCTACTATTAGCACTCTTCCTATTATTATTAATATAAAATCTAATATTTCAGTATTTTCATTATTTAGAATTGCCATTCCTGAACATTTTTCCTTTCGTATAATTCATGTTACTTTTCCTTCCCATAATTCATTTACTTGTATTCTCTCTTCTTTTGTCCGATTTCTTATAGCTATTAATATTATCATATCCTAAACAAACTACCTAGTGATTACTATCTTAGACCTTGCTCTTCCTATCTACAACTGGACCCACTGCTCATTGGTATTACTACTAGTCATGATCTACCTCTCTAAGGACTATTGTTGAGTGTTGCTCTGACATTACTGTCTCTTAGTTCTACAATGTATTTTCCTTTATAGAATTTGTACTTTGCTGCTCAAATGTTATGTAATGCTTTATTGTATATGTATAATGTTTATCCCATATAATTCTTTATTCCATATTTGTACTGTTATGCCTTGTCTGGATCTTTTCTCCCTGGGCCTGCACTGAAAATGGACTCATTGGCCCAGTGGGACCATCCTGGTAAACAAATGTAAATAAATAAATATCCACATCTAATAACCTATACCATTCTAATATTGTTAATCTTCTTTTTACATTCTTGGTGGTATTCACATTTAAAGATAAGATTTTCTCTTTATAAATAGTATTTTGTTATTCTTCATCCTTTTTCTTTATTGTTTTCTCCTATTCCTGTATTTTTAAATTTACAATTTTTATCTTTCACTCTTTTGCCAATAGAATTTATTTTGCTTTTAATTCTCACCAATTTCTCTTTTCTTTCTTCTCTTGAATTGCTTATCTCTTCTTCTTTTTCCATTTTTCCCTTACATTTTCTTTTATTTCTATTGTTATATCTTTCTTGTTATATTTTTGTAACATTTCCATGTTATCTTCTATTGCTGTCACATTTACTATACTTTCCTTCCTTTGTGTACATTATTTGATTTTGCCTCACAATCCATCCATGAATGTCCTAGCTTTTCACATTTAATCCATTTTAGTCCACATTTTTTGCCTCATGACAATTTTACCACAAATAAAGCATTTCTTTTTATCACAATTATTAGTCAAATGATCATTTTTACCACAGGGAAAAAAAACATGCCTTTGGTTGTCCCCAGTATCTCACCAAACCCTTGTTTCCTTCTACATTAGTTACACTAGGCACATGTATTATTTAATTATTTGCATTTCCAATACAGCTCTGCATTCCCATCCCCCAGTCCATACACATCTGTTATCATAAATCTTAGTATTATTTGTTACTTTTCTATACACAACGCAGGATTTAATAAAATCCATGTAGGCACATTGTAGAGCCTGCATGGAATGTATCCATGTACACAGCTACATTTCCACCTTGGCAACACACCACTCATACTAATGATGGAGAACTGAGGAACATAGATATTGACTCAGTGTAGGTAGAGGTGTAGCAGATACCTATGGCTGCAGATGAGTGTGAGGTTCCCTGTAATGTTCACCATCACTGCTGCAATGCTGTTAAGTGTTTAAGCTATATAATAAGTCCATTTTATGATGTGTTATGCTTTTTTAATTATTTTTTTTACTGCATGTTTGCACAGCGCAGCATGGAGCGCAGCAATGCCAACCTTTGCTCACATATAGACAGTTGACACCTGGCAGACATCTAAAATTAAAAACCAGATGTAATTAATTATCATAATTAAATTTATTTGTTTTCTTTTTTTCTTTTTTTTTTAAATTTATTTTTGCATGGTTTGGAGTGCAACAGAGCCGAGCGGATCTCTCACATACATGGCCAACACCTGCCAGATATCTGAAATAGAAACTGGATGTAATTAATTATTTAATTATAATTGCATTTAAGCATGTTTATGTGGCATGGCGTGGTACTCAGCAATGCTAACAGGTAGCCTAGTATTATATGTGAAGGTATACTAGCTCTTATAATATCCAGCTAGCTACATGGGTAGAATTATGGTCTTATGTATAGTAGGTCCTGGGTTCAAGTCCATAACAAGCAGAATATGTCTGTAAATGAATGCACTATTTTTCTTTAATTGAATTAAAGCATTGTGAATTTTGGCATTGCTGCACTTTGCTAAGCACTGCTCATTCATGCTAAGCAGTGCATAAACATGTTAATGGCTAGCAATGTTTGTGCGGTGCTAAGCCTCGCTAAAGCCATGGTTTTGTGAGTTTTCATGCTGCTTAGCTTTGCTTAGCTGGTTCGCATGCTAATAAGTGATGCAGCATTTTTTGAATGTTGCTGAATGATGTGTAAAGGAGGAAAAACAGCCTATAGTATGCCCAATAGGCAGGAGTTCTGCAACAGTTATTGGAGTTCAATCAACTGTTGGTATTGCTGGCAGTGTTGGAAAAGATGTACGCTTTCAGGTGCAGAGGTGGGGCATTCAGGAGTCCAGGGTCATGGTCTGGCTCCTTGTTAAAAACCATTACTTTATGTCACCTAGTACTCTGTTATTGACACAGTTGCCTAACATACATACCTTAAACACATATCATAATTTGAGTGTAAAGGGTACTCTCACCCTGGCTCTGTCTCTACAACAAGGCTGACATAGCTGACACAGATACATCTACAACTTGTTGTCCTCCAAAGTGTTTACACTCACTGCTTTTATCTAATACCTACAGCAGCAGCTGCAGTCTCTGGCACACACAGCTCTATGTAAAGGTTTCTGCTACATACCTACCCTCTGCAATGATGTAGTCTCCTCACCCCAGTAATGTCCATGTCAACAGCTAAGAAAGGGACCCTGTTCTACATGAAGGCCTTGAATATTCCACAGTGGTTGCAGGTCATTGGCTAATGATAGTGCAACTCAGCTGTTTTGGCTGCATTTAACATATTAGATTTCCAGATTGGTTTAGAGGCAATTACTTGCTAATGAGAAGCATGTTAAACTGTAAGCAGCTGGCTATGGGCGAACATTCTGTATGAGACTTTCCTCACACAGAGCATACCTTTGTTAAACAGTAGTAGCAGCACATTTCAACAGAGGAGTACTGTACTTCACCAGGTATGTAACTATTTTTTGTTTATAACAGGATGCAGATGGGAGGATAGAAGTATGGGGAATAGAGAGTACAGTAGTAAGCCTGTCTTAGACCTGTGGTAATGATATGCAATTGATACCCTGCTGTCTTACACATACAGGGATGTACAATATATCAGGGTTGCATTGTCTTTTGTCATTGTGGCATACTAGTGTTGTTAGACTGTCCCAATATAGTGGTCATAATAGCACACTGCTACTTGTCTGGCACTGGTCTTATGACATATTATTGGTTGGCTGGCCTTAGGGCAAACACTACAGTGGACCAGAGTGTTGGGTGTATGATAGTACAACAGAATCTCTTATGGCACACAGGGAACTACCTCAGTAATGATACTATCTTGGTTGTATCCATATACGCAGTATGTTGTCATGTGGATAGTGCCGGCCATTTTGTTCTTGCTCCATCTGTTGATAGTGGATATTCATGTATTTGATCATGTAATGTGTTTCCCTATTGGTGTGTTCCAGGACTAATGTATCACAGAAGGCATGTCCCCTTCTCAGATGCAGAGAATGAACTAATACTTCAAGGACTACAACAGCATCATCTCATCCTCCCATCCTCCTATCCAGGGGGAGGCATAACAGGGAACAGCGGGCTGCACTGTGGGCAGTCCTTGTCCAGGATGTGAATGAGACTGGCCACCATGACAGAATATATGAGCAGGTTCAACACCATGCTACAGACATTGCTGCATGATGAAGGGCAGCTGATGCAGCCAGGGATTGTGCCATCACAGATGGAGGGCCTGCAGTGGAACAACCACTCATGGCCACTGAAGAAATCCTGGTGAACCTAGGGACACATGACATCCCTCAGTCATCCATCACAGTCATCCATCACACCATACATCATGGAGGTGGGTGCCACAGTGTCCACAGCAGAAGAACATGCAGTTAAGCTTACTGTGATCACCACTGTAAAACTGTAGCAGTCATTCTGTCAAGTTGTACATACCTTTACCTGGGTGCAAGGTCTATGTGCTGTGGGAGGGTTTTAGCTCAGCTGTACACTCATACTCATAGTCAGCAATACATCAAGTAACACAGTAGCTACTTCACATGTGAGATATATGCAGGTATTACCTTGTTGTGCTGCAACATGCAGTGGTACTAAAATTACCTTACCCTTACTTTTTTGCAGGTCCATCAGGAGTTGTCCAAGGCCATGATCCTGCTTCTAGAAGGTTGATAATGTTTGTTATGGAACATACATATGCTATTAAGGGTAAGGGCCAGGATAATTCCCTATATACAGGTAATGTTGTGTGTAACCAGAGTAGAATGCTTGTATGTTCCAGTCTGGAACAGTTACCTAAGTTTCCTAGAGTGGGTAATCACAGGAGTGTAGTTGAATGAGCAGAAACAATTTTGCAGTTATAGTTCAGGGCAAATAAACCTCCTGGTGTACATGAGGCAATTAATCTGACATGCCTTGTACATAATGATAGGTTGATGGTACATACCTTAGGGCATTGAAACCTGTACTTATATATATTTGTTGACATAGGCGTACTGGGTTTTATGTGCTGTTTTATCAGGCATAGTGTCATATTGTATACCTTAAACGTACATTGTACTAGCCAAGGGTCACCTAATTTACCTAATGTGCTTGTTATAAAGGGCTTCAGTCTAATGTGTATTTTGTTTTGAGGAAGTCTGTTGTGCATGAAAGCAGAGATGAGAAGACATGAGAGTGTTAATACAGTTGTGGATCCACATTATTATGACTCTTTGTAGATTTTCCATACATAATAGTACAGGTAGTAATGTACTGATTTTGTCTTGGTTTCCACAGGTGACCTGTGGGGGTTGGGGTCTCTACTCCACACAACCTGATGTGAGTGTCTCCTTGGACTCTGATGATGATGGTGGCCACAGTGAGGCAGAGGCGGGGTTGTTGGCTGAATCTGTCCCAGAGGTTGACATCCCACTTCTGCCTCCATTGTCACTGCACACAGTGAGTATGCCCACACATACCCAGTCCCCACAGGCCTCTAATATGGGAGATATTAAGCAGGTCAGTGTGGCAACTATGGCTTCAGTGAGTGTAGACACTGGTCATAGCCAGAGATCTGATGAGGTCCCACACAGGTGGATTGACAAGGGCGCTCCTAGGAGCACTGCTTTCTGTCCAACACCTGTTGCAGGTGTCACATCATGGGTCACTCTGCACATGTTTTGGGCCATCATGGAGGCACAGGCATGTTCTGAACAGAACACCAGACTATGCTTGGGGTTATGGATGCAGCTCAGTCTGACATCTGTGACTGCCTGCACTGCATTGGGGATACCCTGGATTGGTTCACTGATGCAGTGGACAGATGGTGGGGTGAGACAGTGTCTCTCTAGGACCACACATTGTCTGTTCTGGAATGTGTGGTTGGAGTTGGGCGTCGGACCCATGGACGTAGGTCAGCAACACCATCTGCTGATAATCTATGTGACTGTGCACAGTTATGCTCCTGTAGTGGCATTATATCCAGCGCTACAGAGGGGAGTGTGCTGTCCACACCACAATGTGGCAGGCCATGGGCACGTGGTTCTGGGTGTTCCTGTGGGGGACATGGTCCCAGCAGACAGCAGTCACTGTCAGGTACTAGCAACAAGTCTGACCTTGGGCATGGTAGTGCCAATGCAACTCCTGGCAGAGCTTGTTCCTATCTTCAGGGTCAGAGATGGTGAACTGTCAACTCTACCATGTATGGTCCACAGTTGTCCAACATACACATGTGTAGGGCTAGCACTGAGCTTGACAGTGTACATGTACACACTCACACACTACTGTCACATGCAGGTCACCTACTGACACACACGGCAACTCTCTCGCTCCCCTTCCTGACTCACACACATGCTGTCAACTGTTTGGGCCAGCCAAGGTCTCCAGCACCACCACATATCACCCTGTGCAATTGATGATACCTGTGCCACATCCCTGTCATCCTTCCCAGTGATGCAGAGGAATGAAGCTATGTGTCTGATGCACAGGGTGGCTATATTAATTGACCTGTACTTGTATAATTCAGTATTGTTTTGTTATGCTACTTGCAGTGTTCAACAACATACACTGTATGCTGGCATGTGTCATGAGTACTCAACATACTTTTGTGGAACTTATGTTCTATGATGTTGTACTGGCAGTATTGTTACACAATGACAGGTATGTCACAGACCTGCGTATGTTTTTGTTCCAAGACTCTAAGGGGATAACTTATGGACACATGGTGGCAGTGAATTGGCGCAGCATGGCATTGCTGCACAGCAGAAATATGACTTCAGCAAGGTACAGCAGTATACGTGCATGGCTCCATGGGTTCACATCTGTATGACAGTCTACCAAGGACAATGGCAGTGGTTAGTGTACTCATGCATTCATTATTTGTGATATGGTCTGCTACAGGGCAAGGTGTGACCTTGCTGGAGTGCATATGCTGCCTATCTGTAGGGAGCATAGTAGATGGATGACTCACTGTAAGGACATGAACCTACTATGCAATGTTACTACTACATGTTTGTGTAAGACATTTGTCTAGCAGACATATACATTCTCTTGAAACAGACCCTGCCTAATGGTACACAGAGCACCTCAGTGCACCTCAGCACATGATATCTGTTTGATTGGCTGGGCAGCCGTCATCTCAACACACAGCATCTGCCTGAGTCGCTCTTGGACTGGGGCAATATGTGCTGATCCTGTACCGAGGAGTATACAGATGTCTTTGATTGTGAGGGCTGTATGGCCATTATGCTACTTAAGTTCACATGTCCTATGGCTTCATAACATGATGTATACTGCTGTAACAACCTCACATACAAACATGGCCACATTCAGGCTAGCACCACTTCCACTCACTGCATACAGGGCACGCCAAGGCACACACATACTGCAAGTTGGCTGTATGTAGATTAGAACACTTAGCAATGTACTGGTGCACACTACAGATCACACTACTCGATACAGGCAACACAACTCATGTCTGCTAGTACTTTCAGATTAGCACATATAATGCTTATCAGCAAGCCTTTTTGTGGTCAGTCATTTGGGGGGAACAACATCACCTGCTACAAATAAAATTATGCAAAACCCTAACTATGTCTACTTTACAAAGGTTGCCATTCATATGCCATATGGATACACACACACACACACACACACACACACACACACACACACACACACACACACACACACACACAAACACCATATTGAGCAGGGAGAGATTAGAACTCTTTCCTATCTAGTTTTATACACTATAGATCACAATACTTATTGCATACACCATGGCTTAAGTCTTGCTACTACATTGGCAGCTGGTAGTCTTTGGTTCATAGGTTCATAGGTAGGTACTAGGCTATCAGCCCTAGGGCCCATACAAGCCTAGTCAAAAAATGTGCCCTGGCTTTTGCCACCCAAGAAAATTATTTTCCTGTGTCCCTGCCGAGCAGAGCTGCAGAAGTGATATCCCCCGGGTGAATTTCCCATTTCCCATCCAATCATCAAGATTTTTCTTGAAGAGTGCTAATGAGGAGCTCTATTTGACATATATAGGTAGTCTGTTCCAGAGTATGGGAAGTCTCTGGGACAGGAATCTATCCCTCCAGCATGTTCTGTTTATTGTGGTGACAAGGTTGAGGTCCCTAGAGCGTGTAGCTCGGAGGGATTGGGATTTCTTTAAGTGGAGCATGTCCAACAGCTCTGGGTTTGACATAGCTTTGTATGTTAGGCAGAGATTGCCCCTGAGTAGAAGATATGCGATGGAGTAAAGCTGTAGTTTTTTGAGACGGTCTGCATAGGGCATCTGTTTGAGGCCAGTAATCCTCTTTGTGAGGTATTTCTGTGGTCTTTCCAGTTGGTGTAGATGTCTTATGAGGTACAAACCAAAAGGGGCATTGTACTCTATAATGGGTCTAATGAGTGATGAGTAGAGGGGAACAATGACCTCCTTTTTTCTGGATGAGAATCCTTTTGTGATGAGATGAGCCACATAGAAGGATTTCCTGACCACTGTGGTGATGTGATTATCAAAGGAGAGACTACTGTCCACCTGTGTCCCAAGGTCTCTTATCACATTTTTGGCATTAAGTAGACTACCAGCTATGTGGTAGGTAATGGGTACAGAGTTTTTACCAAAGGGGATGACAATACACTTTTTGGCATTGAGCTTCAGGCCATGGCTTTGACACCAGGTATCTGTCTCAGAGAGGCCCTTTTGTAGTTTGTCCACATCGTTAGGAGTTTTGATTATGGCTCCTAGTTTGCAGTCATCTGCAAACTTTGTTAGCCAAAGACATTCTGTGTTGGCCTGCATTTCAGAGAAGTAGATACCAAACAGGAGAGGACCCAGGACTGAACCCTGTGGTACTCCACTTGTCACTGGTCTGATGTCGGATTTGGAATCCACTACTTTCACAGTGTGTGTTCTGTCCATGAGCCAGTTGGCAACCCATCTTGTGACATAGGGATTTATACCAAGTTTAGTGAGCTTATCTATAATTCCAGAGCGGGGGATGGTGTCGAAAGCCTTGGCGAGATCTAGATAAGCTATGTGAACCATTTTACCCTCATCTATGGCTTTGGTGACTGCTTCAAAGAAGTCAATCAGGTTTAGGAGACATGATCTGCCTTTTACAAATTCAAACTGGGTAGGGTCCAGAGTTTGGAGATTACCAATGTCTTTGTTTATGAGTTCCACGATGATACGTTCCATGGCCTTGCAGACCAGGCTCGTCAGGCTAATGGGGCGGTAGTTCCCGGGGTCCATCGTGGCTCCCCCTTTGTGGAGTGGGATAACCATTGCGGTGCACCATTCAGTGGGTACAAAGCCTGAGGTGAGGCTATGATTGAACATGATACTTAGGTAGGGTGCCAGTTCTTTCTGTAGTTCATGTAGAACACAGCCTGGGATATTGTCAGGTCCCATGGATGCTGTGTTCTTGGCTTTGGAGAGTGTGTTTTTTACCTGTGCAGCCATGATTATAGGAACTTTGCATTCTTCCGGTAGAGAGATGGGCCCTCTAGGGGTGAGAGGGGGGTAAAGTTAGCACTGAACCTATCTGCTAGGATGTTGGCAATATCAGTTGGTTCTGTATATTTAGTGCCATTGTGCTGTAACTCAGAGCAGATCTGAGTGTTCCCATTTAGATTCTTGACATAGCTATAGAATGCTTTGTGGTTGTCTTTAGAGTCAGTGGCAATTTTGTTTTCGTAACTAGCTTTGGAGGATTTTATGAGGGATTTCAGCTTCTTACTGAGGTTGACCAGGGAATTCCTCCAGTCATGGGATTTTACTCTTTTTTGCAACAGTTTCTTTCTTCTGTTGTAGAGTTTGTTTCTGGCAGAGGACCACCAGATTGGCTTCCATTTTTTGGAGGATAACATATTGGTTCTATTAGGGATAGCATGATCCATGCACTCGTGTAAGTGCTTATAAAGTGCATTTGTGTAGGATTCGGCAGTCATACCTCTATTGTCCGTCTGCATGGGTGTCATGAAGTTTGCCACTTCTGTCTTAAGAAGTGTGAAGTTGGCTTTGGAGAAGGTTTTTACGATGGTTTCCCTAATTGGGGGTGGTGGTGGGATGTGGATGTCTAGGCTGATTAGCTTGTGGTCAGATCTGACCAATGAGGAATTGACCTCTGGTGTGGAACACCGGTTTCCCATGTTGGTAATGACCAGGTCAAGGATATTGCTGCCCCTGGTGGGGGTGTGAATAAGTTGATCCAAGGCGTTGGAATTTATGAATTCTAGAAAACGTTGAGCAAAAGAGTTGGTACATGAGTAGTTTTCCCAGTTAATGGTGGGGTAGTTGAAATCACCCATTATTAGGGTGTTGGGTTGTACCCTAATACTTTCCAGTGTATCAAGAAATGAGGAGTGTGAATCCTGGGGCATGGTGGGGGGTCTGTAGCAAGCTACAATTTGGATTGCGGTCTTGCCCAGAGTTAGTTGCACTTGGATAATCTCGGATGCATTATGATGTGCAACTAGCCTGGAGGTGTGGATATCCTTAATGAATATGGACATGCCTCCGCCTTTAGTGCTTCATTCTGGGTTAGGTGGCCGAAAGGTGTGGTATGAATTGTAGCCTGGTAATGCAGGGGTGCTCTCTGGAGCTTTGAACCAGGTCTCTGTCACTGCACAGATGTCAATGTTCTCCATTTTAAGGAGTGCCTCGAGTGAGTGCATTTTGAGGTTTAGACTTCTAGCATTGAGTAGCATTGCCCTCAGATTTTGCTTATTTTTACCTGTTACAGTGGTGAATTTGTCATTTGAACCTTGCCTAAAAAAGGCACTATAGGGGTGGCAAGAGCCTTAGCCAGTATCCGGAATCCTAAGGGCGGCAGGTGTAGGCCATCTCTGGCAAAGCATCGTCGTCTGTCGATCATGTCGTCCCAGGCAGACAAATACTGGATCCCCTTAGAATGAGAATGAGAATTAAGGTGGCTGTCAACATCAGACCTTGTAGAATAGGGCATTGTGTAAGCCAGCAGCAAGTTACAGGGCCAAAAAGTAAATAACTATTACAAGTGGATAGCCCATGAGGGCATGACAGTTGTGGAGTGAGATTAGAGCCCCTACCAATCTAGTATTACATACAATAGATCACAGTATTTTTTGCAAACACCACAGCTTAAGTCTTGAGACTGCACTCTCATCTGGTAGTCTTAAGGTGGCTGACATCATCAAGCCTTGTAGAATAGGACAGTGTGGAACCCAGCAGCAAGTTAAAGGGCCAAAAAGTTCATAAGCATTACAGGTTGATAGTCCATGAGGACATGTCTACTGTTTTGCAGGGGTATTCACACACACACACACACACACACACACACACACACACACACACACACACACATGCACGCACACACTCACGCATGCACACAGACACACATACACACACACACACACACACACACACACACACACACACACACACACACACACACACAACTAGGCTTATACACTCTAGATCACAATAATTATTGGATGCACCACAGGTTACATCTGTTGTATATGTGATTGCAGGGACAGTACTTGTGCATTACATAAACTAGGCTTGTGTCGAACAGCATCTGAGGCATGCAGAGTGATATTGGTTTGTACTGTTATCAGCATCTAGTTTCCTAGCAGTGACATAATTGATGTTATCCTAGCTATGTGTTTACAGTTACCAGTATGCCCACTTGTGGCTGCTTGCAGTTAGATAGGCAACACTGTGGGCATGGACAATGTGACCTGTCTATATGTGCATTGACACCATTATACATTACACCACCTGCTCACCTCTGTCTGTCTACATGGTAACATCCAGCAGGCATATGGGGCTGTAAGTAAGTAGATTATGTTCTGTTGCACCCTTAGTTTGGATCCTTTGAACAACATTATGGCTGTGTGATAGTGCAGCTTACTCACCATTATTAGCATATGTCAGACAATGCAGGCATCCATGCAAATATTTCTGCATATAATAGGGATGTATATATAAATGTAGCTGCGTGTGTGCATGCAGTGTATATGTGTTCTGTAGATGTATGGAGGGAAACTATGCATCATTTTAATATATATAGCTATATATATCTATATGACCCTACAAAGCTAAAGCTATACAATGCATGTGTGGGAGATACTGACAGATGGATATGTATATATGTATGTGTCTGCATGTATAGACATTTGTACATAATAGGTCATTTCAATGAAGGGCCAACAGAATTGCGCTCATTTTTACTAATTGTACAGGCATGCCCAGTGGGACTGTCAGTACTTATAATGGGACTCCAGGCCACACCTACCTGTATTCCAGTCTGGGATTTTGTATGTTACAGACATTAACATCTGCCCCTGTTTCTGTAGTACTGCACTTCACTCAAAATGCCCACAGCATTCCCCAGATGTTTGATGTACTAAATATGTGACTGGGTTTGGTAATATTACACCACCAACAGACTAACAGTTTGCATACCTCTCAACTGTCCTGATTTTCATAGACTGTCCAGAGTTTTGCCTCATATGTTTGGTCTGTTACTGACACATTTGTGGTATTCTGTTGCTTTATTGAATGTTGACTCAATACATTCTACTAACTACAGACAAACAATTGTGTGTCAGACTTTATATCCATCAGAAATTTGTAATACTGCAACACCTTTACTTTCTGCAACAGTCTAGGTGTATGTGACTAATATTTAAACTCTGTCCATATGTTTGGGCCTTTGTTCCGCCAATCTTTTTAGCTTTATCCATATTTCTTGCACTAAAAGGCTGAGGGTTATGACATTCTGTGAAAACACCAACATACTACTACCCCACATGCAAAAGGGAGTAACTCCAGATTAGGACCATCAATACCATCACCCATGATAGCTTCCCTAGTCCACTGAGTCACACAGGTCACTAGACAGAGCGGGGTCATCCATCGCACAATCAACAGCATACATGTATACATTGTTATCCTGCATGAAGAGAGACATACAATGTGTGAGTGCTACCTGTCTTACAGCCCTGAGATTGCCTGGTCCACTGTTATACCATAGCTGATTTTCTGTTAAAGTGGTTATATGTGCTGGGGGTGGGGTGGGGGAACAACATCACATGATCAGCTGGGGTAGACAGTAGTCCAAATATTATGTGTGCCCACTGTTTAACATCTCCCTTGCCTTATGTCATGAATACTCCAACCATGAGGCCTAGTGAAAATTAAGGAACACATACTATTGGACTGAGTATCAGGTGTCCCATGTTGGTGTTAACTCTGACTAAATAGCCACTATATTTCCTTGCATAACAGCAGCAGATTCATACATGTGATACCTTATTATAGTAATCCTTACAATTAATGTGTAGGTTACAGACTTACCTTGAGAATGCAGCAGTTGACAGAACTGCAGTTCAGGGCTGACTCTGTGTGATTCAAGTGGTACATGGCCAATACATGGACAGGTACAAGTTGTTTGGGTTGCCTGGCATCAGCTATTTTAATATATGTATGTGAGTAGGAGTAAGGTGTCAGTCCCTGGACCCCTAGGTTGTTGGTAAATGTGCTATGGATTGCCTCTTAGCCAATGCCAGGGTGTACTGGGCATGCCTCAAGTCCTCCAGTGAGTGTGGCTGTGGTGACCTAGGCACTGGTGGAGGGCTGTGTATCCCTTCCTGTGCAGATGAGGAAACTGGTGGAATACCCTGGATGCTGATGCCTGTGAGACCTCCATCATGTCCCCAGTTGATCTTTGGAAGGTACCTGTGGCTATTATCTTAAGGGTTACACATGACTTTGTTCCCACTGAGATGGGTTCCTTTCTGTTGGCTCTGAGCCTGAGTTGAGTGGGGCAGAACTCAATGAGTTATCGTAGTATGTCCATGTCTACCCTGTAGTGCTCTACAATCTTCAGCTCATGTAGATCCTGGAAGGTTACCCTGAGCCTGAACACTCCTCTCCTTCTCTGCTAATGCCTATTGCCAGTAGCAGCAGCATTCACTTCCAACATCTGACACATACAAATGTACCAGACCTGCAACAGCCCCTAGACTTCTTTCAGTTAAAATTCTCAAGTCTGTACTTCAATGGTGCAGAGTATGGGAGAAATTCAGATTGTAGGGTGTATGCATACTTTATAGTGCTCTACTGTAGGTGCTGCTTGTGTAATTGGCTACCTATGATGCATTGCACTTGCCTAATATATCACTGACATCATTAAATGACCCTAGTTTCAGTTACGTAAGGTTCAACACTAATTAATACATCATTGCCTTTTAGATACTCTGAACATTGGAGTGCACTGTGCAAACGTGGCCCGTAGGTAAACAGTTTTTAGCAGTCAGTGCACAGCTCTCTGAAACTTACACAGTCAGCATGGTGGTGTGCAGCTATGCTCCAATCAGCTCAGAAGTTAGTGGACACACCCTCTCCTGATGTCAGTGACCTTGTGTGTGGACAACAACATGGTTCTCTGCCTACACGGAGGGGATATGTGGACACGGTTACCCCATTATGTTATTCAGTAACTCCACCTCATTTGCATAGGGATCCATGTTCACAACCTGGATACTACATGCTTCTAAGCCCTTCCATGTTAGCAGCAGCACCAATGCATTATTGTAGATTCTGCACACAGGGTCCTGTAATACATTTCTTTCAAATATTAATATATTTTTTATAAGGCATGTTTGTGCACTGCAGCATGCTGCACAAACATGCTAAGATTATTTAAACAAATTATTTTAATATATTTACTGTAACTTTTGGAACACACAGAGGATAGTTTTGCTCATATCTGTTTGTGTGCTATGCCATTTCTAACTATCTATCTACATTTTTACAGCCCCATTTTTTTCTGTCTACAGTCCTGTACATGGAATTTTTCAGTGTACACTATGGACACTGACATGGGGTCTGCAGGGCTGTCTATCTGCTTGCTGGATCACTCTACCTGCCTTATTTGCATGAGATTCACCTGCTTATGAGGTTATTTGCATGCCATGGAAGTTTCCTTACTGGAGTGCTCATGTGCACCGCTCAGCAGCGCTTACTGAGTCTAAAAATGTTCATGTCCATGTTAGCAGCACAGCACCAATGTCTACATGGAAGAAAATCCTTGCAGGCTTTATTAAATTCTCCCCCACAGTCTTTAAATAGTCTTTTAAAGTGTCTCTTTCAACTGCTGCATGAAATTGTATATACATTTTCTTTTTTGTGTCTTTATTAAATGCTTGTAACACATATAAGTTCCAAGGATTTTCATTCCTTTTCCTTTTCATATTGGTCTAAGAATTTTTCCATATACTGTGCTTCTTTGAAAAAAAATGTCACAAAAAGAGTCGGTTAATGCACATTAAAGGTCTTACCTCTCTGGGTTCAATAACCAGTGGTGAAATGACAGTGTCCCACATTTCATACCTGTCAAGCTCTTTTTCTGTCTTACAACTAATCCTTACACAATGTTTCCTTCTTACTTCCATTTTCTTTTTCTCTTTTCTTTCACCTCCCTTTACAGTTTGTGCATATCATTTTTTGTCCTTATTTCTTGTACTTTCTCCTCTTGTATTCTGTCCATTATTTCACTCTATGATGCTACTATTTCACTTTCAGGTTCACTCTGCTCAATTACATCTTTTAAATATACATCCCGCATCCCTCACCCCCCAACTGGAAGGTAGTAGGAACACATTTTTGGGTTGCTTGTTCTGTTGTAAACAAATTTTGCTGAAACATTTCCTCTGAATCCATTGTAGTTAGCTCAATCACTTACTTTTGCTTTTGAACAGGCTCTCCTAGATTCGTTTTCACTCCTTCTCCATTATCCATGCTCTGCTTAACTCCTGATTCAAATTTTGTGACATTTTTATTTTTTTGCTCGTCGACTAACAGCATCAAAATGCATCCCTGTATGCCAAAGGGCAGGGGAGTTTCCCCTGATGCCCTGAACAAATTTCTCCTGCAATGAGCAGACTTTGCTAAGTCACAAAACATGGACTTAATTTGCTCATTAATTTGCTCCCATTATCTCAATTTTGTAATCACAAATGTGCACTCCCATACAGTAATGCTGAGATAACATCAAATTAAGACAATATTGCAGCCCTATCTTTTTAAGACACTTTTTAAAGACAATTGGGGGAATTTAATAAAGCCTACACTGTATTTTTTACCATGCAGGCATCATGGGACACTGCTTACATGAAAGCAAGCAGCTGTGCGATCCAGTAAGCACTGCTGAGCAACGTGCACAAGCGCACCAACATGGGAAGTTCCGTGGCATGCAAATCACCTCATAAAGAGGTGAATCTCATGCAAATAAGGCAAGTAGAGCAATCCATCAAGTAAATAGGCATCTCTGCAGACCCCGTGTTTGTATCCATAGTGTACACAGAAAAATTCCACGTACAAGATTTCAAACATACAATAGGGGCTGTAAAAACACAGATAGATGGACAGAAATGGCATAGCACATATAAATATGAGCAAAACCATCCACCGTGTGTCCAAAAACGTAAAGGACATAAGTTAAAATAATTTTATTTTTTTTTTAATGATCTAATCATGTTTGCACAATGCGCTGAAGTGTGCAAAGATGCTTTTATGAAAAAATGAAAAAAAAGAGTAGAAAAACCAGTTAACAGTATGTGATAGAAATGTATTATAGGACCCTGTATGAAGTATCTGCAATGATAGAATGGTGCTGTTGCTAACTAGGTAGGGCCTGGAACCATGTAGTTTCCTGGTTGTGTGCATGGATCCTCATGCAAATGGGGTGGGGTTACTGAATAGCACAAAAGGGTATCCGTGTCCACATATCCCTTCTGTGAGTGCACAGAACTGTGTTGGTGTCCACAGAACAGGTCACTGACATCAGGAGTGGTGTCTGAGGATTCGTAAGCTCATTGGTGCTCAGCTGTGCCTGTTTGTGTGGTGCACCGCTGTGCTCAGCAGGAGGGGGTGTACACTAACTGCTAAGCTTTATTTACCTTCAGTGAGTGTGTTTCTGCATGTTTGCATGGCGTGCCTCAGGACTGAGCATGACCTTTCAGGGGTATGTGTACAGTGAATGCTAAGCTTTGTTTACCTTCAAGGCACTTGTTTCTGTGTGTTTGTGCAGCATGCCACATTGCTGATAGTATCTAAAAAGGAATTATGTAATAATTAGTTGTGACGTGTTTAACTTAAACTAGTGCCAGTACAGAATTTTAATGATATGCAAGGCAGGTGGAATGCCAATCACGCAGTCAGCACCTACAGTAGAGCATTATAAAGTATGCATACACCCTAAGTTCTGATTTTTCACCCATACTCTGCACCATTAGAGCACAGACTTGGGAATTTTAACTGAAAGAATGCTAGGGGCTGTTGTAGGTCTGATACATCTGTATGTGCTAGATGCCTAAGTCAATGCTACTGCTGGTGCTGCTGACAATAGGCCTAGACAGAGAAGGAGAAGAGTGTTCAGGCCCAGGGTAACCTTCCAGGAGCTACATGAGCTGGAGATTGTAGAGCACTACAAGGTGGAGAGGGACATACTATAAGAACTCAATCTCTGCCACCCTCAACTCAGACCCAAAGCCATCAGAGAGAACCCATCCCATTGGAAAAAAGGTATGTGTAGCCATTAGGATAATAGCTTCCAAAGATCAACTGGGGACATGATGGGGTCTCACAGGCTTTAGCATCTAGGGTATTCCACCAGTTCCTGCATGCCATGCTACCACATGCCAGTGAGCACATTTATATTCCCCTCACCCCTGAGGCAGAGGTCAGTAATATGCAACACTTCTTCTGTGTAGCACACTACCCTGAGGTACTGAGTGACAGATTGCACTCGTGTACATATCAAGGCACCACCCAGTAAGCAGGGTCAAATCTATGTCAACCGCAAGGGATACCACTTCATCAATTGCCAGGTCATGTGCGATGCCCAGGGCATTATTATGAATGTGTGTGCTGGCAACCCTGGCAGTTATAATGACTGCATTATCTGGCATGCATCACAGCTGTACCAGATGTTTGCTAGGGGGGATATCCCACATGGCCATTTAGTGGGGGATACTGGCTATGCTCTGGAACTGTGGATGATGACACCCATCAAAAATGCACACACACCCACAGAACAATGCCATAATGAGGCACACGCACAAATTAGGAACATCATAGAGCATGTGTTTGGGTTACTAAAGTCACAGTTCTGGTGTCTCAATTTATCTGGTGGAGCCCTGCAGTACTCTCCAGCTACATGTGCACATATTTTCACAGTATGTGCCATGTTACACAATATGGTCCTATGGGAACAGCTGCAGCAGGATCAGCAAAGGGAAAGGATACACAGCCTCCTACCAGTGCCTAGGTCACCACAGCTGCAGTCACAGGACGACTCAGAGAAGGAGCCCCATGATGATGTCACCTATAGACAGACATAGGGAAGCCCAATATGCCCTGGCATTGGCTAAAAGACAGTGCATAACACATTCACTGACAACCTTGGGCCCTAGGGACTGACACCTTACTCCTACTCACATACATATAGTAAACGTCTTGATGCCAGGCAACCCACACATCCTGAACCTATCCATGTATTGGCTGTCTACATCTTGCATCACACAGAGTCAGCCCTGAACTACAGGTCTCTCCACTACTACATTTGCAAGGTAAGTCTCTAACCTACTCACTATTTGTAAGGATTAATATAATATATCATTTTTAATTTCTCCAAGTCTTTCGGGTTACTAATACCATAATGGGATATATCATATGTATGGATCTGCTTCTGCTATGCAAGGAAATATAGTGGGCTAATTGGACAGATGTAACATCCACATGGGACTACAGATACCCAGTCCAATAATATGTCTTCCTTAATAGTCAATAGGCCTCATGGTTAGAATATTCACTACATCAGTCAAGGGAGATGTTAAAGAGTGGGCTTACATGATATTTGGACTACTGTATATCCCAGAAGATCATGTGCCGTTGTTCTCATGCTCCCAACACAGCAGTGTACCCATACAAATGCTTTAACAGAAAATCACCTATGTTATATCAGTGGACCAGGCAATCTGAGGGCTGTAACACAGATATTCTCACACCATTGTATGTCTCTCCTCATGCAGGATAATAATGTACATATATATGCTGTTGAGTGTGTGATGAATGACTCCTTTCTGCCTGGTGACCTGAGTGGCTCAGTGGAGAAGGGAAGCTAGCACAGGTGATGGTGTTGATGAATGGTTCTAATCTGGAAATACTCACATTTTTTGCATGTGAGGTAGTACTATGTTGGTGTTTTCACAGACTGTCATAACTCTTACTGCAAGAAATCTGGGCAAAGCCAGTAAGACTGGGGAGACAAAGGCCCAAAGATAGGGACAGATTTCAAATATTGTCTCCATAAACCTAGAATTTGACTGTAGTAAAGGTATTGCATTAGTACATATGTTTTGAAGGATATAATGTCTAAAGCACAAATGTTTGTCTGTACATAGTATGATGTATTGCCATCAATATTCAATATTTCACCAGAAGACCAAAAATGTATGTGAAACAGACCAAACATATGAAGCAAAACAGTGGACATCCTTTGCAAATCAGGATGGTTGAGAGGTATGCAGACTGACAATCTGCTGTTGGTGTAACATTACCAACCGAAGTCACAGATTAAGTACAGCACACAGCTGTGGACTATTTGAGGGAAGTGCAGTTCTGCAGGGGCAGATGTTAATGTCTGTAACATACAAAATTCCTGACTGGAGTACAGGTAGGTGTGGATTGGACTAACCTTATTAGTACTGACAGTCCCACTGGACATGCGCATACATTTAGGTAAAATGAGCACAATCATGCTGCCCCTTCATCAAAATGACCTATTTATAAATGTCTATACATACAGATATACTTATACATATCCATCTGTCACTATCTCTCTCACATGCAAAGTGTATCTATCGCTATGTAGTGTCAAATAGATATGTACAGATATATAGAGCTATATATATTAAAAGGATACATACACCCCCATATATCTACAAAACACATATACATATCATAAACACATGTAGCTACAGATATATATATATATATATATATATATATATATATATATATATATATATATATATTCTTGTTATATACAGAAATATGTGTGTGGATGTCTGTATTGTCTGACTTACCCTAGTAATGGTGAGTAAATCTCCACTATCATCCAGCCATACATTTGCTCAAGGGATCCAAACTAAGGATGCAACAGTACAAATTCCACTTATCCACAGACCCCTGTGCCTGCTGGATGTCACCACATAGACAGACACAGGTGAGCAGGTGAGGTAATGTATAATGTTGTTGATGCATGCATGGAAAGGGCAGCTTGTCCCTGCCCACAGGTATGTTTATGTAACTGCAAGCAGCCACATCTGACCATACTGGTAACTGTACACACATAGCTAGGATAATTACAGGTATCCCACTGCTAGGATACTAGATGCAGATAACACTATGAAGCAATATCGCACTGCAGGCCACAGATGCTGGTCAACACAGGCCTAGATTGTTTAATACACAAGTACTGTGCCTGCAATTACACATCCAACATACTTAACATGTGTCACATGGAATAAATACTGTGATCTACAGTGTGTAAGACTTGATACGTAGGGGTTCTAATCTCACTTCAGCCCCCTTGGTACATGACTGTGTCAAAGTGTGAGAATCTGCCTGTGTATCTTCCTGCAAATGAATGAACATGCCCTCATGGGCTATCCACCTGCAATGGTTATGCACTTTTTGGCCCTGCAAATTGCTGCAGGCTTCCATACTGCCCTCGTCTACAAGGCCTGATGATGTCAGCCATCTTAAGACTACCAGCTGACAGGGTAAAATTAGATGTAAGCCATCATGCATGTGATAAGCGCTGTGCTCTGTAATGTATAAGACTAGATAGGTAGGGATTCAAATCTCCATCCAGCTCACTTGGTATGTGACTGTGTCACAGTGTGTGTGTATCTTCTTGCAAATTAATGGACATGCCCTCGTGGGCTATCCACCTGCAATGGTTATGTACTTTTTGGCCCTGTAACTTGCTGCTAGCTTCCACACTGCCCTCTTCTACAAGGCCTGATGATGTCTGCCACCTTAAGGATACCAGCTGACAGCGTAAAAGCAGATGTAAACTGTGGTGCATTTAATAAGTACCATGATCTATAGTGTGTAAGTCTAGATAGGTAAGGGGTTCTAATCTCACTCCAGCCCTCTTGGTGCCTGTGTATACATCCATATGGCATAACATTGGTAGGCTAGACATATGAAGGGTTTTTCTGTGTTTTATTTGTAGTGGGTGATATGGCCTCTCCCCAAATGACTAACCACAACAAGGCCTATGTATGTCATCAAGCATATGTTCTAAAATGATAATACTAGCAGACATGAGGTGTGTTGTGTGCACCATGTACTGTGATCTATTGTATGTACCATTACATAGGTAAGTGTGCAAACCTACATACAGCCAACGTATATACATACATGCCGTGTCCTGTACACACTGATTGGAAGTGGTGCTAACCTCAATGTAGCCACGTGCTAGAGCGTTTTACATATCATGGAATCATAGCACATATAGATTGAACACAAAGAGTACTGCAGCCTCCGACTGTCACTGGTCAGAAAGATGTGGATGCATTCACTGTCATACAACAAATACTGACAGGTTTGGGACATACATCCCAGACTAGCACTGGTATACTGAATGTGGCAGTCATCACAGCTATCATTGTTTGCAATGGCACCCTTGCCATGTTACTGCACAGGCATATCGTTCAACTGCAACAGCCCCAAAGGTGCCAAGGTACACCAGTACACATTGTAGAAAACATGTCCTATGGGGTCTATGTCAGGACCATACATGTGTAGTCTGTCTCCAAAATTCTTTGGAGGGGAGGTGTCAGTTCCCACTGTTTACCTCCCATGTATCCGTGACAGGAATAACACATGTATCACCTGTGCTATACACCAGCAAATCAGTGGGGTATGCATAGTACAAGCTGGTGAGACAGGTATGTAACACAGCCCCCCCCATGTATGTTACACACACATCTGCTATGACACACATCATGTGCAGGTTACACATTGGCATGCAGAACACAACAATCATAAGTGTTGCCGGGCAACTGTTGGCACTGGACACAGGATATTTGTATATGCATCATCTCCATCAGAGTCCTGGTTGCACTTATGAAGGGTAGCAGACCTTTTCACAGATTAGGGATTCATGAGTATGCTGAATGCTAGCATTGTCCTTGTTAGCCCGATATACACATATGGACCTATGGAGCCATGCAGTTATAGTGCTATACCTTGCTGACGACATATGTCCACTATGCTGATGTGCTAGCCTGTGCTGCTTTATTTCCTCTGTTATCCAAACAAACTCCTGTAACAGAAACAGAAACAGGCCCATGACACACCTGTCATTGTGTAGCTATACAGCCAGTTCAGCAACATACAACATAAGGATCACATAAGGTACAGCAATATATGTGGTGTACATGTGACAAATGCCAGCACACAGTATCTCTCATTAACCACTACAAGTGGCATGGTGAACCAACACTGTATTACACAGGCACATGTTAAGTAATATAGTCACCCTCTGCATTAGACACATAGCTGCATTTCCCTGCATCAATGTCAAGGTTGACAGGGATGTGGCACAGGTATTATCACTTGCACAGGATGTCATGTGGAGATTCAGGAGGCCTAGGCTTGCCTAAATGGTATACAGCATGTGTGTGTGTGTATATGTAGCTGACCTGCATATGACAGTGGTGTGTGAGTGTGTGTATGTACACAGTCAAGATCAGTGCTAGCCATACACATGTGTATGTTGGACAGCTTTTTGACCGTACATGGTAGAGTTGACAGTTCACAGTCTCCAGCCCTGAACATGAGAACTGGGTCTGCTAGGAGTTGCACTTGCACTTCCATGCTCAAGTCAGTGACTGCTGTCTGCTGGGACCATGCCCCCCATGGGACCACCCAGAACCACAAACCCATGGCCTGCCCTGTCATGGTGTAAACAGCACACTCCCCTCTGTAGCGCTGGATGTACTGCCACTACAGCAGCGTGATTGTGCAGGGCCACATGGACTCTCAGCAGATGTTATTGCTGCCCTACATCCACGGGTCTAACACTCACCTCCAACCACACGTTCCAGCACAGACAATGTGCGGTCCAAGACAGACACTTTCTCAGCCCACCATCTGTCAACTGCATCAGTCAACCAATCCAGGGTGTCCCCATTGTGGTGGAGGCTGTCACGGATGTCAGATTGTGCGGCATTCATAACCCTAAGCATACGCCTGGTGTTGTGTTCAAAATGTGTCTGTGCCTCCATGATGGCCCAAAACATGCTCTGGGTGACCAGTGATATGACACCTGCAACAGGTGGTGGATGGACAACGGGCCTCCTACAAGCACTCCTATCAATCCACCTGTGTGGGACCTCTCCAGCTCTCTGGCTATGGCCACTGTCTTCACTCACTGGAGCCATAGTTGCCACACTTTCCTGTTCAATGTCTCCACCCTCTGTCCAATATATGTGGCCTCTGTGGATGGAGAATGTGTGGGCATACAGACTGCGTGCAGTGACAATGGGGGAAGAAGAGTGTTGTCTACCTCTGGGACAGATTCAGCCCCTGACATCCCCACCAGTGCATCACTGTGGCCACCATCATCATCAGTGTCTGAGGAGACACTGACATCAGCTTGTATAGGGGACAGACTCCAGCCCCCACAGTCACCTGCAATAAGAATGAAAAAAGCAGTATATTAATACCTGCAATATTGTGTATGAAAAACATCCATGAATCCTAACAATGAAGACCCACAACTGCATTAGCAGTCAAACAGCTTCCTTCTCTACCTTTGTCCACAAAGCACTACTTCAGAAATTCAACTCAAGACCTTTATAACCATCACTTGTAGTAAATCAAGTCAAACGTGACCAGTACTATTTAACTTTTACTTACTCAGTATGACACTATAATTGAAAAAACACATAAAATCCAGTACAACTCTCTTCACAATTATATAGAAATACACATCTCACTGCCTATTGTATTTGCCTTCAACTTGTTGTATTTTAAAAGTCATTTTAGATTCCTTACCTCATTTAAACCAGGAACCTTATCTGCTCTTACCTGTAACTGCCAAAGTGTATCTGTTTGTTGAACTACACTCCTGTGACTACCCCCTCTGGAAACCTTAGGTACCTTCTCCAGACTGGCAATTAAAACATCCTATGCTATTTACACACATAATTACATGTACATAGGCCATTATTCTGGGCCTGAACTATACTAGAATGTAATTGTTCCAACAAAACAAGTGTCATACTTACTAGGGGCAGGACTATGACCTTGAGAAATACCTGATGGACCTGTGAAAAGTTGAGGGTGGGATAATGTCAGTACCACTGCATGTTGCAGCACAAGGTAATACATATATGAATAACAGGATGTCATGATGCTGCCTTAGTCCTTGCAAGATTATCTCATTCTCTGCATCTGAGAAGGATGACTGTCATCTGTGGTACATTATTCCTGAAAGAGAACACAAGCAGAACACAATACAGGATCAGATACATGGACATCCACTATGTACAGATACAGCAAGGGAACAATGGCCGACACTATCCACTGATTGCTCACACATGGCAAAACCTACAGTGTGACAACCCACTACATTTGTGGATACAACCAAGATACTACCATTACCAAGGTATTCCCTGTGTGCCATGACAGTGTCTGCTGTATGATCATATGCCAAACACTCCAGTCCAGTGTGGTGTGTTCCCTAACCCAACCTCACAATAATATGTCATAGAAGCAATGCCAGACAAATAGCAGTGCACAATAACAACCACTATATAGGGACAGTCCGACAACACCAGTGTGCACATTGACAACAGACAATACCACCCTAAAGTATTGTATGTCCCCTGTAGTTGTAAGTCAGCAGGGTATCACTGACATGTGATTACCACAAGTCTATGACTGGCTTACTGCTGCAATCCCTATGCCCCATACCTCTATCCTCCCATCTGGATCATGTTATACAAAAAAAAAAAACAGTTACATATATGCTAGAGTGCAGTACTCTTCTGTTGAACTGTGTGTCTATTAAAGTTTTACAAAGGCATGCTCTGTGTGAGTAAGGTCTCATACAGAATGTTAACACTTAGCCAGCTGCCAGCCTTTTAAACATGCTCCACATCAGCAGGTGATACCTCTAAACCAATCTTTGGTTCTGAAATGCTAATTGCATCCAAAGAAGCTGAATTGCACTGTCATTAGCCAATGACATAACAAGCACTGTGCAATATATAAGGCCTTCATGTAGACCTGGGCCCCTTTCTTAGCTGTTGAGATGGACACTACTGGGGTGAAGAGACTATGTCATCACAGAGGGTAGGTCTGTAGCAGAAACCTTTACATAGAGCTGTGTGTACCACAGGCTGTAGATGCTGCTGCAGGTAATAGACATAGGCAGAGGGTGTGGACACTTTGGAGGACAACAAGCTGTAGGTGTATCTGTATCAGCTGTGTCAGCCCTATTGTAGAGACACTGCCAGGGTGAATGTACTCTTTACACTCCAATTAAGACATGTTTTTAAGGTACGGATGTTAGGCAACTGTGTCAATAATAGAGTACAAAGTGACATATTGTACTGCTGTACAGATATGTGAAGTGTGTCCCTACCTGCAGGCCTGTGACTTCATGCACTAAAAAGCAGCTATTTAATATGCAATGCTTTGTGTGGATAATGAGTGTATTAGTAATCTGTTAATTACTGTCTTCACAATAATGCAATTGAAATGCAGCACAGCACTGGATTTGAACCCAGGACTGTTTATGGCAAAATGTACTGTATGAAAGTCATTCAACATTAAACACACTAGTTTAAACACTTTAAAGTAAGCTTATGATCTTTCATCCATATAAACCTACTAAACTCCCAGCTAACTTTTATATCACTGCCAGCAATGATACTAGGATTTTCCCAGATTCCCAAACTAAACTACTAGGCATCATAATTGACAACAGACTAACATTTGACATACACATTTCTAACACATTCAAAAAGGTTCACAAGAAAATGGAAACAATGTATAGAAACAAAAAAATCCTTAATAGACGCTGCAAGAATAGCCATAGCTAAAACCCACCTTCTCTCCTCACTCTTATATGCATCCCCATACTTATCAACATCAAAAAGTCAGAACTAAGTAAATTAGAATCATGTTACAATAAGATTGACAAATTTGCAACAGATTCCACACTTTCAACCCATCACTGTCATTGCCTCAAAAATATTTATTGGTTGGCACTACCTCATGTTATGAACTATAACCAATTAATAATAATGGCTCACAAAATAATGCACAATCCTGACAACGTACCTTGAAAATGGGCACTGTCCCAGTCGGACCATCCAGGTAAACAAATGTAGAATAATTAAATAAATAAATAAACAGACTGAGCTACTGAGTCTCTGTTATAACAGATCTACTTGCAACATATATGTGCACACATTTTCTACATCCATTAGGATGTGCATGGCTTTATATTGATGAATTTCTGCACCAGATTCCCAGATGAATATGTATTTTGCCACAAATGCCTTAGCAAAAGATTTTCTTCATGTTGCTGATAAAAGGGCACATTTACCTCCATTTACAGGCCTCAGTTACATCTACTTTCATGTGTTTGTCTATCTATTAGTGTACTATTGCACCAGAATCCAAGGTACACTCCCATTTTTTCCATTACTGTTTATTCCAGTCTCCTCTGAAACATGCCTAATGACTGTAATTAGCAATTACTATGTTTGTTTAAACCACCTGTTTTAATTAAGAGTTGCATGGCATTGTGGGTTAATGCAGTGTGCTGCAGGTGTGATGGACTTGGGTCCAAAATATGGCAGAGGTGTTTATTTTGTACATGTGATTTACAATGTTAAAAACACATACACTCATTATAGCTCTATTTAGCTGAGCTAAGCAAAGCTGTGTAACACAGCACACTGTGCAGCTCCATACTAAAAATGTAAAGAAAAAAAAGGAGAGATAGGAAAGTGGTGAAATTGGGGCAAACAGGGGGAAAAACATATTGAAAGGCAGGGAGTGATGTGCAGGTAGGGTGTAGGAAAGAACCATAGCTATTTCTTGTAAATGAACAACTGTGCACTTTGACAGATTTGGAGATGAATTTGGATTCTCAAACCCCAGAGAGAGGGGTGAGGGCAACATTATTGTGTTGTCAAGACAGTTGGACCAAATTACATGTGTTCAGTGGACATGCGTGCGAAGTGGAGAGCTATGTATGGGACGATTTTTTTTTGTGGGACAGGTGACCATTTTTTTTAAAGTGAGAGTGGAATGTTGGGGAAGGGACATAGGTACATGTGGGGGAGGTAAGTTAGGTAGGTGAAAATGCATTTGCAAATGACAAGACAGCAGACATGGGCTGTGTGTGACACATGGGGGGAGTGAACACCTTTGACAGGAAGGGTGTTGTGGAATCCGAGTCTCATGTGCCTTCAGATGGCAGCAGCATGACTCACATCTCCACCCATTGGACTGTTGGCACTGCTCCTTCACTGCCCTGAGGGTGGCTGTGCTGGAGACTGGGCACCAGGGTGACGCTGCCCCACCAGGTTGGCCAGCATGCCCTCAATCTGGAGCAGGCATTGGTCATAGCTACAGTGGACTATCCTGCACACTAGGACTAGCAGCTCATCACGGGTGACCACTCTCCCTCTGCCACCACTCCCAGAGGGTAAATGGGCCATATTCCCTGGAGCAGTACTACCCAATGCCGCAAGTAGTACATAGGCAAGCAGAGGGAGCACCACCAGTCTGGATCCCAGACAAGCTGGGACCCAGTGCCACGGCTGGTTGAGGTAAGGTAGGGAATCAGCTGGAACTGGCCTACCTTGACGTGCTGTGGGACATGAAGTAAAGCAATATGTTACGGTTAGTAACAATCAAACCATTATTTTTTTAACAGAATAGATCATAGTTATTAAGTCAAATACATATTAATGCATATTATATGTAACACAACATAATGTAACATAACAGTCAGTATGTTAACAGCATGCCAGTGTGAGGTAAACCCCATGGCCAACAAAACAGTTAGTTTAACAAAATATGTTAATATTGAATCACAATAAAACATAACAATAATCAACCACATTTTCCAAAATATAGTTAAAGAAAATATGTTAATATCAAATCATAATAAAACATAACAATAATTATCCACATTTTCCAACAAATAGCTAGTTTAACAAAATCTGTGAATAGTAAATCATAATACATTACAATAATGAATAAATTAAGATAGGGGGTGGGGTGAGAGAGAAAAACATTCCATTAGTGTGATTGCAGATGATATCCCTGACAACACTGATCATACATAATACTACAGGTTTATATTTACAGTTGTGATTACAGTGACTACAATTCTCCTTTAGCTGATGTAGCATGTACATACCTCTCAAGCTGATAGCATGAGACAGTAAGGGGCAAGCACTAACAAATGCAAGCACAGAATTACCTAGAACCGTTTCACATAATGTGGACATATAACTACCAGGGTGTTCTGTAAACAGATTTGGTAATACATTGCATTCCAGGTAATAAATTACCTGGTAAACATGTGACAGATGGATTAGTCAGTTCTAATTACATCATGAGAAATTATGACACTTGAGGGGCATGCTTGTGTACAGTAATTAAACTAGACATCCGTCATGGCTTAGTTGGCAGGCATGGGAGTAGAACCCACTAGCTGCAACTACAGGGTCATCTGCAAATACTTTAATAATTGACTGCAACATCATAGTACAGCCAAGCAAGAGATACAGCTATACTGGGATTACACAGTTTTATTTCTGAATCAACAATGCTGATGCACACATTCTTGCTATTGAATGTAACAATCTTTGAGATATAAACACAATATATGCACATAATATGGGCTAACTCCCCCATCACATTTTTGTGTTATTGGGGAGAGAGAACCTATGAGCATTATGTGACTGATACTGAAAATGTAATGCTACATAGCACTGGATTCGAACCCAGGACTGTGTGTGGCAAAATGTACAGTGCACAAGGAATTTAACAGACTGAGCTACTGAGGCACTGCTGACTGCAGGGTGACTGATACTTACCTGGAGACCACCTGGAAACATATTATGAATTGTGCAATACAAGTTACAGGACATTCCTATACCATTCTAATACTGTTACAGTGTTTTACTAGACTGCAGTGCCAATAGAACACACATGCATGGTGTACAATCATACTCAATATATTACTACAGCTTTATTTCACTTACATCAGTACAGGTTAACACATATTACTGTTACTGGTTTGCAATATCCGTAAAGTCCATGCACACAGTATCTGGCCATTGAGTGGTCTACCTCACCCATATACCTTTATTACCTGATGTCTGTGGAAGAAAACTCAATATGTGATCAGTATTGGTCTAGAGAAAGCCTTGAACAGTACTATGAGTTAAGCAATACAGTTTGCAGCCATTAGATTTGCATTCTACAGCTATCACAGTATTATACTTGATTCAAGCAATCTTACCTTATAGACTCAATGCATACAGCTCTACTGCAATGGTTATGACAAGACAATTCTGATGTACACCATTTTCCTTGTTGTTATTGGTATTGTTTCTTGTTTTTATTGAACTACAGTTGTTATTATTCATTAATGCACTACAGCTCTAATTCAAACTTTATTGCACCACAGCTTTAATTTCAACTTTATTGCACTACAGTTCTAATTCCAACTTTATTGCACTACAGACTTTATTGTATATACTTTATTGCAGTTACTCCTTTACTCATTCTTGCTTATTGCACTACAGTTGGCAGAATACATCAATACTCACTACACGCACAACGCAACCTGGTCAGACTCCCTGCATGAGACTCAAAATTGCAAGCCCTCTCAGCTAAAATTGTTGGGAGAGAGATACACCATTATGCATGCCAGTTTTGCAGACAGTCAGATTACATATTAGTGAACAGGCGAAAAAGTATTGACATACTTGTGGAGCATTCCCTGCCCTTGCCTCTTGGACCCAGGTGTCCAACGTTCCCATCTTTCATCTTTTCAGGTTGTCTTCGTGGTGATGACACTGTTCAACTGTGTGGGGATAGCAGTAACACTGGTGAGTTCTCTGGCCAGCTGGTTCCAGGCCTCTGCCTTACACTCTGAGTGCTGGAAACTGCCCTGCAGCAATCTATCCTCATGGTTTTTCACAAGGAACCCAACTATGACCCAGAACTTCTGAATGCCCCACCACTGCGCCTGAAAGTGCACACCTTCTCCAACACCACCAGCCATGTTGACAGATGATAGACTCCAATAGTTTTTGAAGAATTCCCAGCTAGTGCACTTTATATAGGCTGTTTTCCCACCCTTACACGTTATTAAGCAACTTTCAAAAATGCACTGCGCTTCTTAGCAGCACTCAAACCAGCCAAGTGGAGCTGAGCAGCATCAAACATGCACAATCATGGTTTAAGTGAAGCTGAGCATCGTGCAAACATTGGCAGCCATTACCATGTTTATGCAGTGCTAAGCAGGTATGAGCACAGTTGCACAGAGCACAGCAGAGCCATATTTTAAAATTTTGTCCATAACGTGTGCAACAAAAATACAGACTACTTATAACTTCCCATTAAGCTATGTGAATATTAAGAAGTCTGGTATACCTTCATATATACCACTTAGCTATCTATTAGCAGCACTAAGCACCACACCACACTGCACAATCCATTTTCTATTTTTAGATGTCTGGCAGGAGTCTGCCATGTATGTATGAGCTCTGCTCGGCTTAGCTGTGCTCCATACCAAGTCGTGCAAATGCCAAATAATTAAAAAATAAACAAAAAACATAAAATGTCATTAGGCTTATTAATTATATCTGGTTTCTATATTTAGATGTCTGCTAGGTGTTTGCTGTGAGCACATTTTGGCATTGCTGTGCTCTGCACCTCACCATGCAAGCATGCCATTTAAAAAAAAAAAGAAAAAACACTAATTCAATATCCTTGTTCCTTGGCTCTCCCTTGACAGTGTGCCATCATTAATATGCATGGCATGCTGCTGAGGGGGGACTGTGGCTATCTACATAGATATATTCTATTTAGGCTCTACATGGTGCCTGCACAGAGTTTATTAAATCCTGGGGAATGTCTCATTCAACACTGCAATATTGTCTTAATTTGTTGTTATTTAAATGTTATATAAATGATATATATGTATGTATGTAAAGAGAATTTTTTTATTTTTATCTGTAAATATTTTTTGTGCTTGAAATGGTTATTTAAAATGTCTTTTTAAGAGTAATTGTGATTGATGTAAGTCTTAATTACTTGATATTTTTGATTAGTTGTAGGTCTGTATATATGGACATGCACATAGAAATTATTTTATCTCAGATGAAGTCTTACTATTGAAGATGAAAACGCTTAGATTAAAGTGTGCTTTTACACCCATTGTTGCGGTTGTTATTTTGTTTGATATTGATTGGTTCTGTTTTATTTTTATCTGTTGTGGCTGTGGTTCGCTGGAGGAGTTTGATGTTTTTTCTGCTTTGTTTCTTTATTAAAACAGAGCCTTGTACAATGTTCCTTCAAACAGATAAATGGCCTTTGTGTAGAGCTGTGGACTGCTGTGTATATCCAGAGATACAGAGTCTGAGAAGATGATGCAGAAAAGGAAGACTTCCAGTACTTATGTCAATCTATGTCATCTAAGCTACCTCATATTACATTAGGGTTTCCTCCTCACACCTTCTTCTTTTCTGCCTTACTAAGGAACTTGCTGACCATTGATTTTCATAGTGTTTGTCTTACATGTGGTTTCTGTGGCCCTGGGAACTGCAAGGCATTCATGCCAGTGTGTCATTTTTTGAGGCACTGTTCCTATCTGATATTCTTCTGTGATACAAAGCACATTTTTATTCTACTTGTTGAAACACAGAACTGAAAACAAAAAAAGCCATTTTTGATCCTGTAGTAAAGAAGCAGCTATCTCCTTTTCACTTGGGATCCTATATGTTTAGATGTTTTTTTAATAGTGCTCCAATGCCTTTATGCTTCCTTTCTGAAGAGTTACTGAATAATGCTTTGAAATAAGACACTTAGGAGGTAACATCAGGCATGTAAGCCACTGATAAAATGTATGTGGGGATTAAGAGCTACATTTTGAAATATGCTGTAGGTATTAAAAGAGTCAGTAGTAGACAATGTAATATAGGTGATGCCTTATATCAAAGCACCCCATGATTGTGGAGATAGACTGTTGTGTGCATCCATTTACTGCAAGCCTCTTGTAGACAGTGATGTTTGTTTTCTGCTGCAAGTCTCTTGTAGGCAATGATTTTTTTTCTGCTGCATATCCTTGCATGTGAAGAAACAACAGTTTTATGGAGTATGTGCCAAGTAGTTAGTGCAGCTTGTTTTAACAGTGGGGAATACCACATATGTGCCAGACAGTTAACGCTAGACAGCTCTGAATGTAAATAGCTCATCTAAAGGTTCCACAAAATATAGACTTTTGAAAATCTAGACCCTGACCTGCTTTTACAATACAACTATCACTAACTGTAAATCATAAAAGTCTGACTAATGATGTAGCTACATACATCATATGTACACTATGATAAGCTTTTTGTCTAGCTGAGCCTACTGCATGCAAGAAACGTATGAAATAACTTAATCATGAACAGTTTAGGGAACAAAAAATGTTAAACTAAGTTTCTAGTGTTAATATTCCAGATTTATAAAGTTGAGTCATTGCGGGTCAACATAGTTCCCTTTTCAAATCTTCTGCTTGACATGCCTTTCAAATCAAGACTGACAGTGTCCCATAGCATTAATTTAATGGTCTTTGGGTAAGATGCATCCTACAGATTTGGTTTAATTCCCACATCCTCAATTTTCTGAGATTTGGAATGTGCAATTTATTTATTTATTTTTTGTATTTGTTTAATTAGACAAAATATATCAATTAGCATTTAAAAGATATTAGTAAAATAACAATCCTTGTTAGTCACTAAAGGTCTTAAGCCTGTAAAGTAATCATAAAAAGAAGAAAACAAACAACAGGCTTGTCTACCACAGAAAACTACGTAATAAAATAAAAGAATAAAGTTGATAAGGTAAATACTAAAAGACTAAAAGTCAGTCGAAAGATTCAGGATAAGCGCTTTCAACCTTCTGGCCTTCCTCAGATCCATAGAATACAACAATGTAATTTCCTTATTATCATGGTCAACATCCAATCAATTCTCATCCATAGGGTAGCCACCTCCTGGAATCCAAACTATGATCAAGCAGATGATATTGCCTAATTTATCAACCAATCATTTTCATCTCAAGAGCAACCTCCTCAGGCACCCCAATACCCATAAAAGACACTGGCTTAATAAATATGCTGATTGCAAAACCAGGAATGTAATTTACATTGCTACATGTATCTGCTGTTCTTGTCATTATGTTGGCAAAACCAATAGGCCTTTCAAAGAATGTATTCTTCACCATATGAATGACATCAGAAACAAAGTCCAAAGCAATGCCATCTCACAGCACATTATGTCCAATCTTGACCATACCTTTTTGTTTATGGAGTTATAAATTGTTACTGAAAACTTAAGGGGTGGTGATGTGCAATAGGACTGAAATTAAAGAAATTAAATGGATTGCAGAATTAAGAGCAGATCGCCCACCTGATTTAAATGGTATTACCCCTTTGAAACCAATTCTTAAGGTGGCTCCTGAGATGAAAATGATTGATTGCTAAATTAGGCAGTGTCATCTGCTTGATCAAAGGTTGGATTCAAGGAGGTGGCTGCCTTATGGATGAGAATTGATTGGATGTTGACTATGATAATGAGGAAATGACATTGTTGCATTCTATGGATCTGAGGAAGGCCAGAAGGTTGAAAGAGCTTTTCCTGAATCTTTGGACTGACTTTTAGTCTTTTAGTATTTACCTTATCAACTTTATTCTTTTATTTTAAGTTCATAGGTTCATAGGTTTGTACTAGGCTATCTGCTTGAAGGCATTTATAAGCCTAGCCAGAATGTGTTGGTTTTCGCCGCCCCCTTAGATTAGTTCCTTGTGCCTCTGTCCAGCAGAGCCACTGAAGTGATCCCCGAGGTAAACTTTCTGTTTCCCATCCACTCGTCAAGGTTTCCTTTGAAGAGTGTTAGTGAGGAGCTCTGGCTAATGTAGATTGGGATCTTGTTCCAAAGCATGGGAAGTCTCTGGGACAGGTATCTATCCCTCCAGCACATCCTATTTATTGTTGTGGTGAGGTTTAGATTCCTAGAGCGTGTGGCTCGAGGGGATAAGGTTTTCTTTAGGTGGATCATGTCCATCAATTCTGGGTTGGACATGGCCTTGTATGTCAGGCAGAGATCACCTCTGAGAAGGCAGTATGCAACCGAGTACAACTGGAGTTTCTTCAGTCGAGCTGCATAGGGCATCTGTTTGAGGCCAGTGATCCTCTTGGTGAGGTACTTCTGTTGTCTTTCCTGCTGTTGCAGATGTATTTTAAGGTACATCCCAAATGGGGCATTGTACTTTATGATGAGTCTGATGAGTGATGAGTAGAGGGGCACAATGACCTCTTTTGATCTGGATGCGAACACTTTTGTGATTAGGTGGGCCATGTAGAAGTATTTTCTAACCACTTTGCCAATGTGATTATCAAAGGTGAGATTACTATCTACTTGGGTCCCCAGATCCCTTATTATGTGTTCTGTATTTAGGGGACTACCACCTATGTGGGGATTACTATGCACGTTTTGGCATTTAGCTTGAGGCCATGATTTTGACACCAGGTATCTGTCTCAGTGAGACCCTTTTGGAGGATGTCTGTGTCAACTGGAGAGTCAATTATAGCCCCTAGTTTGCAGTCGCTCAGAACTTGGTCAGCCATAGTCCTCCTGTGCTTGCCTGTACCTCTGAGAAGTATATGCCGAACAGGAGGGATCCTAGGACTGAGCCTTGGGGAATGTCACTTGTAACTAGTTTAGAGTCGGATCTAGCTCCCACAACTCTCACCATGTGGGTTCTGTCCATGAGCCAGTTGGCAACCCATCTTGTGACATAGTGGTTTATGTTCAAGTTGGTGAGCTTGTCTATAATACCAGAATGGGGAATGGTGTCAAAGGCCTTAGCGAGGTCTAGATAGGCTGTGTGTACCACCTTTCCCTCGTCTATAGCCTTGGTAAATATTTCAAAAAAGTCCATCAGGTTTAGGAGGCATGATCTGCCCTTAACAAAGCCAAATTGGGTAGGGTCCAGTGTTTGGAGGTTCCCAATGTCTCTATTAATGAGTTCCATGATGATGCACTCCATAGCTTTGCAGACCAAGCTAGTTAGGCTTATAGAGCGATAGTTCCTGTAGTTTGTTGTAGCTCCACCTTTGTGGAGCGGAATAACCATTGCTGTGTGCCACTCTATGGGTATGTAGCCTGTGGAGAGGCTGAGTTTGAACAGTATGTTTAGTTGAGGGGTTAGTTTGTCTTTGAGCTCATATAGGACGCAGCCTGGGACAC
Source organism: Protopterus annectens (assembly GCF_019279795.1). NCBI lineage: Eukaryota > Metazoa > Chordata > Ceratodontiformes > Protopteridae > Protopterus > Protopterus annectens. The sequence continues at coordinate 1,356,936,299 of NC_056731.1, forward strand.
CATCTGGTTCCATTGATGCTGTGTTTTTGGATTTGGAGAGGGCTGTTTTAACCTGAGTGTCTCTGATTTCAGGGACTCTACATTCTTCTGGTTTGGTTATGGGCCCTTTTGGGGGTGAGAGGGGGGGTGAAGTTTGCGCTGAACCTGTCGGCCAGGATGTTGGCGATATCGGTCGGTTCAGTGTATTTTGTGCCATTCTGCACTAACTCCAAACAGATCTGAGCATTGCCACTCAGATTGTTGACTTAGCTAAAGAATGCCTTGTGGTTATCTTTGGAGTCCTTGGCAATTTTTCTTTCAAAGCTCGCCTTGGATGATTTTATGAGGGATCATAGTTTCTTGCTGATACTGATCAGGGATGTCTTCCCTTCTTGGGATTTTACGCTTTTCTGTACTAGTTTCCTCCTTCTATTAAATAGCTTGTTTATGGCAGGAGTCCGCCAGACTGGTTTCCTTTTCTTGGAGGAGTGAGTCTTGGTTTTGCTTGGGATGGCACAATCCATGCATTCTTGTAGCTGCCATAGAATGCATTAGTAAAGGATTTTGCATCTTGGACAGTGTTATCCTTCAACATGGGGCCTTTGAAACTTTCCACCTCGGTCTTAAGTAATGTGAAGTTTGATTTTGAAAAGTTTTTCACGGTGGTTTTCTTGTCCGGGGATGGGGGCGGAATATGGATATCCAAAGTGATTTGTTTATGGTCAGATATAACCAGTGTGGGGTTGACCTCTGGTGTGGAACACCGGTTGCCCATGTTGGTGATGACCAGGTACAATATGTTGTCACCTCTGGTGGGAGTGATGACCAGTTGAACCAGGGCGTTTGAGTTTATAAATTCTAGGAAAAGTTGGGCAAGGGAGTAAGTACTTGAGTAGTTCTCCCAGTTAATGTTTGGGTAATTAAAATCACCCAATATTAGGGTGTTTGGTAGGACCTTTATGTTTCCCAGTGTTTCCAGAAATGCAGAATTGGGTCCTGGGATATGGTGGGTGATCTGTAGCAAGCTACAATTTGAATTGCAGTTTTGCCCATTGTTAGTTGCACATGGATGATCGCTGAAGCATCGTGCTGTGCCACTAACCTGGAGGTGTGGGTATCCCTGATGAATATGGATATGCCCCCACCTTTTGTATTTCAGTTTGGGTTCTATGGCCGAAATGTATGGTATGAGTTGTAGCCTTGTAGTGCTGGGGTGCTCCCTGGAGCCTTAAACCAGGTTTCTGTTACTGCACATATATCAATTTTCTCCATACTGAGGAATGCCTTGATTGTGTGCATTTTGAGGTTTAGAATTCTGGCATTGAGTAGCATTATTATCAGTTTTTTTTTACTTGTGCTATTTACGGCGGTGGGTTTGTCTTTTCAGCCTTGCCTAAAAAAAGGCACTATGGGGGTGGCAAGAGCCTTGGCCAGTATTCGAAAGCCTAAGGGTGACAGGTGCAAGCCGTCTCTAGTGAAGCAGAGTGTTTTGTCGAGCATGTCATTCCAGGTGGACAGACACTGGATCCCCTTTGAATGACACCAGAAACTTAGCCAATTGTTGAAATAGAGATTTTTTTCTTTATACCGTGGTATCATTCTTGGTGAGGGCAGGATGCTACTTAGGGTCAGGGTCATACCGGCCTGGGCTACATGATCAGAGAGCTCTTCCATCTCTCTCTTCATGTAGTCCAGGGAAGTACAGTTCATGTCATTCACACCAACATGGACAATGACAGAGTCATATTTGTACTTTTTCTGGAGTGACCTGAGTGCTTGTGTTATGTGGCGGATCCTGGCACCCGACAGGCAGCTAACAGTAACCTTCTCCTTATTCAGCCTAGTGAGTGGGACGTCAGTGTGCCTGACTATAGAGTCACCTATTACTAGTATGTTGGGTATGTTATTTTGCCTTAAGGGCTGTGATTGCATGGCACACTGGTTTTGTGAAGTATGTGTTTCATGGTTTGTGTTTGGGGGAGGAGGTTGCTTGGATGTTTGCTTGGGAGGTCTCTGTTGGTTTTGCAGATTTTTATTTAGAGCCTTTGGGTATGTTTTCATGTATTTATGTGTGTTTTTTGCCTGTGCTGGTTTAATGGGTCTATGTAAGACTGGTGGTGTAATGCAAGTATTTCCCTTCTCCTCTTGACTGTCTGATCCAGTCTTGGGTTGAGAGAGCTTAGCCTCTAGTTTGGCTGTATAACTGCATCTCTTGCATGTATTAGTGTTTGGTAGTAGGAGGAGTGGGTTGTCTGTGTACATGAGGCAGTTGTAACATTGTCACAAAATGCCCAGATTCACCAGCTGGACTGGAGAGTACAGCTGCAACTGCCCTTTGGACATGCCTGGATAGGTACAGTGAACTGTTTTACTGGATGGCTGGTAAGGTCGAATAGAGAGCCTTGTCCTTTTGTACGGTACAGGAGGGTCTAGTGCTAGGGTTTATAAGTACTTGCTATAAGTTTTGAGCAAGTGCCAGGCTGAGAAATGAATGGATTGAGTGCTTAAGTTGAAAGTATGTCTAGTTCCAAGGGAAAAATTGAAGAGGAGACTTTGTGGAGCCGGGAATATTTTTACCGTAGCTAACCGGCGCTGCCCAGCACGCAAAACCGGGCAAATACAGTATTTATAGCAGGGAAATGAAAGAGATAGAAATTAGCCCAAAATGGCCAATAAACTACTAAATTCTGGGCTGAAACCACTCCTCCAGGGACAGATAGCCTGCTCAAAGCTCCCCTCTCTCACAGATGAACAGAGAAACTTCTTTCTATCCAAGTAAGGTATGGGCAAACACAGAGATTTATAACACAGCCCTGAATTCAGTGCTAACCTAAAAACTGGACTATACTAGCTTAGAAAGGCGGGAAGCAAGTATATATATATATATATATATATATATATATATATATATATATATATATATATATATATATACATATATTATATATATATTTTTGTTTTTTGGCTTTTTTTTGTTTTTTTTTTTAGAAAATAAAGCAGATAGACTCAAAAAAACAGTTTAAAAGCACATCAAAGGATGCTTATTGTTATATATCGCAGATCAGAGTTGTAGTCAATGCCCCCAGTAATAAAGTAGGAAGAAACACAAACACAGTAAAAGCAGATGAATAAAGTGCACATATATATATATATATATATATATATATATATATATATATATATATATATATATATATATATATATATATATATATATATATATATATAAACAATATAAAATGAACAAACTGACTTAAACAAGTTACCCAATTAACTAGAAAAAAGCTCAAAACTCAGCCCTGTTCCAGCAGTCTTCCATCAGACAAGTTCTAACTGCACACCCCTGCTTAGTAGGGTACAGTGGAACCTTCTCCAAAGAAAGATGGCCTGGATCAGATCTCAAGTTATACAAACAAAGCTAGATTCAGCATGCCTGAATCTGGTCTATGCTACAGCAACAAGACACACCAATTTCAGAAAGAAACAGTTCAAATAAGCAGTCACAATAAGCCTGTGACCAGAAATTCCCAGCTCAGAAGGGCAGAATCCAGCCTCTCCTCCCACAAGAGTGCAGATCACAGACCTTCTTAATGTAGAATAACTGGCCTGAAGCTCAAGTGCTTAAGCCAGAACAAATACACTTTTAGAATAGCAGACACTGGGCCTTCAATCAGCAATTCCCAGCTTAGAAGGATGTAAGCTACCTATCCTGCCACAACAGTGCAGACCACAAACCTTCTTAATGTAAAACAGCCTGTATGAAGCCCAAGTGCTTAAACCAAAAGACTTAGAATAACAGTTACAATTTAATCAGGCTACAATCAAGCACTAATAAATGCAGCACAATAAATAAAATTGAGTATTTTTAAGAAAAGCAAAATAAGTAGGAGGAAACACAAATACAGTAAAAGCAAATGAATAAAGTGGAAACATTTTTTTAAAGTGCAAGAAGAGAGGAAGGAAGAACCTAAGTGGACTGGCCTTCTCAAATACTCTCTCTGTATTAAGTAGAGTGAACACTAGACTCAGAATATGATCTAACTGTACTTGGTTAAGTGAGCAAATGAGATGGACCCAGGAGGAGTGTTCTAATACAGACTTACAGGAGGGGCGGGCAATTCCAGAGCCACCAATACTAATACCAACAAAGGAACTGGGAGGGAGGGTGGAGAACTAACTACAGAGAGACACACATCACACTGTTCAGAAACACATAATTAGGAAACATAAAAAATGAAAATACAGTACTTTTAAAACTGCAAGTTTGTACTTAACAGAAGACTAAAATTCACCACTGCAAGTTTCACTTAGCTTCAGCTTGTAATGCAGATATTTGTAGTCAAGCAAGTCTCTCAGGAGTTGAGCATGAAATGATTTCTCAAATTTTATGGCTAGCACTTACAGAACAGAGGAATCCCTCTAGGCTATTAAATATCAGATAACAAAGTGTCTGTGGTGGTCGAGCCAGTTGTTTGTTTTCATCTTTTTAACATTTAAAAGATAAACCTGAACCTAATAGTAAATAAACATTTCAGAATTACAAACAGATATTTAAATATGAGCAAAAAAACAAGTATATGGTGCAGGCAAACGGGCTCTCCAAAAACACGAACAATCATATCCAAAGTAGAAGGAGGCACCAGACCACAGCAGATAAAATCATACACAGTTTAATGCAGCAATATAGAACAATACAGGACAAAATAGGTGAGCGCTTTCGCAGCCCAAAAGCCGCTTCATCAGACAGAGATATAATTAAATTCCTACTATTTAAATATCCAATAACCAATAACAATGTAGAATCAATAAAATATTAAAATACTGTAAAACATGAAAACTACAAAAATATGCACACATCAAAAAATAAAAATAGATAATATGTATAATATGTGTTTAAAAAATCAATATGCCCATTGAGATATTCATTAAAGATGAAATTATTTATTGAGGGGCCTGCTTGACAATATTGGCTGAATAGAAACCTTGTCATTCAAACCCCTCCCCATGGTAGCCCGTATCCTAATGATCCATTCTAATTCTTTTATTTCAACCCTATTCCTGGCTGACTCTCCTGTATTTCCTATATACACTTTCTCTATAGCCATGAATTTAAATAGGTCAGTGGGGCCAAATTCTATGACATGTTTAGCCAATGCATTCTTTTCAGCTTTCCTAGATATGTCATAAAGATGTTCTCTAATCCGGTCTCACAAGCTGGGAGTGGTCATACCTATATAAAATGATTTACATATAATGCAATAGGCTAAGTAAATTAAATTAGTGCTATTACAATCCACTTTTGTTCTAAAGTGTAAATCTCTATTAGTATCTGGTTGCGTAAATCTCCCACTAGTATCCAAGGGGCAACAATAATTACACTTGTTGCAAGGGAAAGTACCATGAATATTGCCCACAGTATGACTAACTCCCTCAGCAATATGCTTTTATGTCATATGTGCAATCCTCCATCAAATATTTTTTTAATAAATTCTATACTTATTCCATTAGGGATGACGGTGAACAATGATTTCACATCCATTGTTACCATCAAACAGGTACTACTTGGTGGACTACTATGGACATAATGGAAAAGGTCCTTTAAAAAGTGCTGAGTATCTTTCAAAATACAGGTATTTTTGGCCAGTATAAGTTTCAAATGTTGTTCTAAGTAAATGGAGAGGGGCTCTGTACTCCATCCCTGTCCTGCTACAATAGGCCTCATCGAGGGTATCTGAGGATGTTTATGTATTTTAGGCAATCCTTGGATCAAGGGTTTGGTAGGAGTTTCCACAGTGAAATATTCACCGTCATCCTTAATGGAATGGGTATAGAATTTATTAAAAAATATTTGATGGAGGATGGCACATATGACATAAAATCTATAGATTTTTTATGTTATCTGGCTGAGATTATTTTGGAAAATAACATCTTTATGTTTGAGCAACACATTTTTAAACAATTGGATGGCATAGCTATGGCCACTTCCTGTGCCAATAGCTATGCCAACCTTCTCATGGCTGTGTGGGAAAAACATAATATTTTAAAGGAGAATTTACATGCCAACATAGTTTTTTATCAAAGATTTGTAAACAATCTTTTTTTGTTATAGGAAGGAGACCTTTCATCATTTGAGTTATTCCTACATGGTACTAATCATAGTACACATTTTCTCACATTTACAGCCAACAGTTCTTATAAATCTATTGATTTTTTAGATGTGAGAATTTTAAGAAAAGAGACTGGGGAGTTCCTTACTGAGATATTTAGGAAAGAGTGCTATAGAAATACTCATGTCCACAGGTACAGCATGCACCCCCAACATGTTTTTAAGAACTTTATGAAGGGCCAAGCATTAAGGGTCTCTAGATTGACAGCAGATAACAATCATTTTAAAAATGAACTCACCCATTTGGAAGACAAGTTTATTAAGAGAGGTTATAGTGAAAAGGAAACTCAACCTATAATTTCCAACACCATTTCCTTGAGAGGCAAGGAGGGTAGATCATACTTCTCTGCAAATGAGACCACCAAAGTGAAGAATAACTCTCATAATAAATGTATGAGAATTCCTGTAACATATTCCAGCAATATTAGCTTGTTGCAAAATATTTATAGTAAGAACTGGAATGTTTTATGTACAGATGAATGGGTTAGGGCACTGGTGGGGGATGTACCCAGGTATGCTTTTAAAAACAAGAAATTTTTGAAGAGGCTCTTATGTGGACTGAAGCATATTGCTGAGGGAGTTAGTCATACTAACATATTCATGGTACTTTCCCTTGCAACAAGTGTAATTATTGTTACACCTTGGATACTAGTGGGAGATTTACACAACCAGATACTAAGAGAGATTTGCATTTTAGATCAAAAGCAGATTGTAATACCACTAATTGAATTTACTTAGCCTATTGCATTCTACGTAAATCATTTTATATAGGTATGACCACTCGCAGGTTGCGAGACTTGATTAGAGAACATCTCTATGAAATATCTAGGAAAGCTGAAATGGATGCATTGGTTAAACATGTCATAGAATTTGGCTCCACTCACTCATGTAAATTCATGGTTATAGAGAAGGTGCATATAGGAAATAGAGGAGGGTCAGCCAGGAATAGGGTTGAAACGAAAGAGTTAGAATGGATCATTAGGATGTGGGCTACCATGGGGAGGGGCTTGAATGACAAGGTTTCTATTCAGCCAATATTGTCAAGCAGGCCCCTGAATAAATAATTTCATCTTTAATGAATATCTTTATGGGAACATTGCTTTTTTAAATGCATATTCTACATATTATCTATTTTTATTTTTTGATATGTGCATATTTTTGTAGTTTTCATGTTTTACAGTATTTTAATATTTAATTGATTCTACATTGTTATTGGTTATTGGATATTTAAATAGTAGGAAATTAATTATATCTCTGTCTGATGAAGCGGCTTTTGGGCTGCAAAAGCGCTCACCTATTTTGTCCTATATTGTTCTATATTACTGTATTAAACTGTGTATGATTTTATCTGCTGTGGTCTGGTGCCTCCTTCTACTTTAGATATTTAAATATATTAAACTGTCAGATAACATTTAAAAGATAAAGCCGAACCTAATAGGAAATAAACATTTCTTAGTTACAGAGAAATAAATGTATTATCAGAATAAACAACTGATAAGTAAATCAGGGAGTTATTTATGTTGGAGTGTAAATCCACAAGCTATTGATGGTAATATTGTAATCTTTCTTTTTTCTTTCTTCACCTTAAATACATGCACAAGTACTCTACCGTCTTTGAAAAAAGTGTCATGGTGTAAAATGGTAAAGGCTTATCAGAGCTGAATAATAGATATTGCCGTACTTTAGCTCAATAAAATCTATTGTTATAACAGCCTGAGTAATTCATTAGGAAAGCAGTACACCAAACATTTAATATAATAAAATGCTTCCTTAGAAGAGCTGGTTGTGTGTAAACACTGAGAAGATTAAACATTTAGAAACAGTACTCAAAGAATGTGCTAACCCTCCCTCCCCACAACTGCTTATTTCCATATTTTCTAAAATTATCCCTTGTGCTTTCAGATTGCTTTCATTTAACAAAAAAAAAAAAAAAAAAAAAAAACTATTTCAGAAGCCTGCTCAGTCAAAGGTTCACGTGCATTCAAGTGGACTTGACAAATAACAGTAGGAGAGGTCTGCTGCCAAAATAAACTACATCCCAGTTTATCATGTTCCTGCATGCTAGCTAGCTGTACCATACTACATGTGCTAAATTTTTAAACCTTATGTATCAAAGAGCATGAGATAAAGTTGATGTTTATCATTCTCACTACTGTGGTAGCTGACAGTTTGAATCCTGCCAAGGATACAGCAGCCATCCAGATTCCCAAAGGTCTAACCCCCCACACATGCACAGTCAGTCTGGCTGCCAATATACTAAGCCAGTTAAGAGGGAAGCATCAAAGCTGTCAGAGTGACTAAAATCTTCAGTAGTTTATGACCACCTCAAGCAGATGCAGCTCTGAGGCTTCTCTAGAACAGCAGTTAGTCAAGGTTTGCTGTCAGACAGATAAGACCCATTTTCAGGAACCTTCTACACTTATTGTCATATAATAATAATATTTGAGTGTTTTTGCTTGATTTCTGTCACAGTTGTGGCATAGTTCCTTAAGATTATCAGTTTTTCAGGTACATTGGCATTTTTTTTTCTCGATAGCTGTTGTTGTCTGCGTTTGATTTGCTTTCAAAACTCAATGTCATATTATGACTTAGGGCTTACACTATGCTTATTTTTAGGAATTTTGCTGTTTTTTGACAGTCAGAAAGTATATTTTAAAAATAAAAATGGACTGTTATGTGACTGCAGATGTATACTTCATGATAACACATTTTATTTCCATTTTTACTGGGCAGTTCACTTTGAGGAAATTATCCCTGTTTGGACAGGGATTTTTTATTGTGCTACTTCTGTAAACTTTGAGTGGGGGATTTAAAAATTGTTGGCGAGGTTGTGTGCTGTTTGCTTGAGCTAAGTGATGAATTATCTTCTGTATGGCTCCTACCAGAACAACATACTGGCTATAAGGCTTATCCCAGTCATGCTGCTTCTTCACCCACCTCCCAAAATTCCTAAAAAAAGAAAAAAAAAACAGTTAAAACATCTTTGCCTTTGGTGTGGACTCTTTTAATGCCTCAGCCAGTGGTGAGAGATTGTGCAGTAGCCACTGCTGGTTCCTCAGACCACTAACTTATTTCCTTGAATCCCTCTGGTGCAGCTTTGCTGGCCACTATGGACTATTTTATGTACAGGGATACCTTGAAAGGGTCTTCTTAAGGTGGCTAGGGAAAGATCCCTCAGGCTCGGGATGATATTTTGCCCCTACCTGGCTCCTTTTAGCGATGTCCTTAGGAAAATGAAACACAAATTTAATCATATGGAAAATAAGTAATTATTTTCTGTTTTATAAAAGTTATATTCTTACCTTAGGCAGGTGTTTATTGCAGTCAGTCAATTCTGGGTGCCAAATGCATCTTTCAAATTATTATGTCCCTACTTCTAAGTAAGAGGGTGCTTTTTCTGATGATTCTGATATTGACAGAGACAGACTTATGTCATCTTGGGGTTCTATAGCCAAACACTCGAGTTTTTTTTTAAACAATGAGCTTGAAAATGTACAAATGGAGGCTTTTTCTTTTGCTGAGACAATTTATAGACTAAGGGTTGTGTTTTCTTGGGAACAGGTACATGTGCCTTCAAAGTTGGGGAGATACTGTGATTTACTGGAACAAGAGGCCTCACATAGTGCACCCATTCCACCCATTTTTTCCAGCACTGGAGGATGCTTTTACAGCTGCCTGTAATGTTCCTGACTCCCAGTCATCTATTCCAAAGAAGGTAGACAGACTGTACAGAGCTTCTAATAAATGTGTGTAGTCTCATCTTAAAGCAGACCCTACCACTATCATGCCTATGGCTCCTGCTGCTAACAGACTCTTATGAACTCTCAGTTCAGTCCCTGCAGATAACGAGGTCAAGTGGCTGGACAGAGAGGGTAAGAGAATTTTTTTCTTCCTCCACTCTAGCCTTTAGAATCCATAATTACAACTGCCACATGTGGAAGTTTATATTAACATGTTTCAATAGCATGCATCCCTAACTCCTGAAAGCAGGTCTTATGTGAATCATATTGTTTCTAATCTGTTTTAAGTGAATAAACATGGCTTAAAAGTTTGTATGATTATGCTGATATATTTTTAGGGCTCCTGCTGCAGTTGTAGACTTGAGGATATTAGTCTGGCTTTGAAATGAAACGTTTTCAGATGAGTTAGTCAGAAAGTTTGAGTTCTTCCTTGATACAGTTTTTCTTTTGTGCCCTTTGCTATGTAGTTCTTTAAACAGTGGGATGAGAGAGGAACATTAATTCATGGAGTGACTTGAATTTTTCAGGTCCAGAGGTTCTTCCCTTCCAAACCATTTACTCTTTTTAATAAATGAAGCAAACAAGGGTGGCTGCCTAATAACAAGGAATCACCAAAGAAGAAATGGCTGAAGAGGACCAATATCAACCTCAAAAAACAATTTTTTTTCCCAAAAAAGTGTCAAGTACCAGTAACCGAATGACCATACTGGTCACTTTACTTCCCCCTCCTGTGTCATCACCTCCTTCCCTTTCACAAAATCTGACTATCAGTGCTTATACTTACATTTGCTATCAGACAGTTTCAGCCAAATGGGTTTTAAAGGTGATCCAGGAGGTTACAGTTGAAAATGGGTAGAACCCCCTCGCCACCATTTAGTGTATCCTCCCTCACCCCCCTAGTCAAACAGCGTTGTTTCCCCAGATGCTAAGGATGCCTACCATCACCTTCCCATAGCAACACAGCTTCAAGAGCCACCTATGATTTGGTGTATCTGGGTCACATTATCAGTTCTCTGCATTACCCTTTGGACTTTCTACTCTACCAAGAGTGCTTACAAACTGCCTATCCCCAAAAGATGTCCAAAATTTTCCTTATTTAGTTGATTTTCTTACCTGTGATGCCAAAGGTCCTTAATGAAGATAACTTCTCTCTTAATTCATCTGGGATTCCAGATAAATTAGCAAAAATCCTCCCTTTCTCTGTCACACAGGATTGTTTTTCTAGGGTGTGTTATATACACTGTTATTCAAAAGGCTTCTTTGCCTCAAGACAAGGTGGATTTATATATGGAAATATACCTGAGGTTTTACTGTCAGTTTCAAGCTTCTGCCAGAGAATTTCTCAGGATATTGGGTCTTATGGCTCTATGATCCCTGTGATACCACATGCCAGGCTGAATATGAGAAAGATTTAGTGGTACCTCAAAAAACGTGTGAACACAACATTCTCACCTCTAGAGTTTCAGATTCTAGTTTTGGATTTTCTAAGGTCAGAATTGCATTGGTGAAGGGATCAGATGTCTGTCAATCCTGGGCTCTCTTTTTCTCAACCGACCTCAATACAACTTGTACAGACAGACTCCTTGGATTTAGCATGGGAAATGGTTTCAGTGGGGGTAAAGGTTCAAGGATTGTGAGAGAACTCAGTGCGAAGTACATTGATGTCAAATAAATGTTGGCTGTAATTAATGTCATAGAGGCTCCACATAATCTTTGGAGCCCCTTTTCTCTTCAGGTTATTACAGACAACACCATGGTAATATGGTACTTAAACAAACAAGGGAACATCAGCTCATACCCTCTGTGTTGGATGGTAATTATTGCATGGGAGTTAGTTTACAGCACTCCTTAACCCTTCAGGCTTCTTACATACTGTTTGAGCAAAACTCAGCGGCAGACAAGCTCAGCAGATCCTGCACAGATTCTCTCTGTGAAACTCAGTGAATAGGTTTTCCAGGAATTGATCCAGATGTGGGGAATACCTCAAGTACATCTGCTCACTTCCTTTCAGAACAGACAACTAGACAAAACATTTTCCAGGAATCCTTACAACTGATTGTGAACAACAGATGCTCTATCATTCCCATGGTCAGGGATGTACCTATATGCTTTTCCATTCTTTCCAATGATTTTGTACTTCTGAAAATTCAGTAAGATTTCCCAAAAATCACTGTGGTGGTTTGCTTTTTTTTTTTTTTTGGCAACACTGAAGAAGGGAGATTCCCAAAAGCTTTGTTGTTGCTAATAAAGTGAGATTTTTTTCTACTTATTCGTTTCTTTTTCATGGTTTGCTTTTCTCACAGGCAAAATTGGTTCTGCCATCTAAAGGAATTGACCAAGAGCAATTACCCCAAGCTTTCTCACAGACTGGAACTACTTACACAAGAGAAGCGGGAACATTATACACCCCAACATGAAACAACTTCAACTGACTACTTGGATGATTCAGTTTTAATACCTTTTGGACAACTTTTTCATGAAGACATGAAGATACTGAAGGAGGCAAGAAAACCTGCTACTAGAAGTGATATATTGGCAAATGGAAAAGATTTTCTAGTTGTTGCCTAGCCAATAACCAGAGTCCCATCAAGTATTTGCAGCTCTGGTACTCAAATATTTCTGTGGATTACTATCTACTGACCTCAGTTATGCCTCTATTAAGGTTAATCTAGCAGCCATTTCAGCATGTCTGCCCATGGTTCCTCCTCATTCTTTATTGTGTTAAATAGTTTCTGAAAGGAGTTTTGTCCTTGAAGTCCCCATAGATGGATTCATCCCACTTAGGATCTCACATTTTTGCTGGAGAAAGCGACTAGGTCACCATATAAACATGCCTCCTTAGCTGATTTAAGTTTAATTTCCTGAAAAACTGTTTTTCTTGTTTATCTAATGTCTGCAAAAGATCATCTGAATTGGAATCTTTAATTGTGGAAGGATCTATCTGTTTTCTATACGGCTAGGGTCACTCTGCTGACTAGCCCCTCATTCATGCCTAAGGTAGTTTCAGAGTTCACTTTGAATTAAGCCATCAATCCCCTAAAAACAAGAGAGAAGATATTCTTCATAACCTGGATGTGCAAAGACAACACAAGTGCTATTTTGATAGCACCAAGTCCATCAGGAAAGCATCAGCTATTTATTTCCTATACTGGGATTAAGAGATGTCAATTTGTATCTAAACAGACTATTTCTAGATGGTTGTCCTATTGTGTTTTGTTACTTTCACTTTGGCAAAAGTATTTCAGGCAGGGTTAAGGCACATACCACCTAGATCTCAGCTTCCTCAATGGCATACTAGAAAGGGATGGATTCTAGAGATATTCAAGAGACAGCAACTTGCTCCTGTATTCATACATTTACAAAGCACTACAAGCTGGATTTCTTCTCCAGGTCCAGAGAAGGCTTTGTTAGGACCATACTCTATGGGCTCCCGGACCTTTATTCTCCTCATCCCAGGTTGGATATATTATGATAGTCCACCCACAGGCTTCTGCTGCTGCAGTGAGAATGAAGAACAAAGTGCAGCTGTGTAAGTTGCACCTATTTGTAACAGTAGATGTTTGAATTGTTTACTGTTGCAGAAGCTGTACCCACCCACCATCCCCCTTATTGTATATAGTTAGTATGGGTTACAACTGTTTATTGTTGTTATTTAGTAAATGGTGAATTACCCTTTTTATACTTTGGGAAAGAAAGTCCAGAAGATTTTAGTCACTCTGGCAACTTTTATATTTACCTTCAAAAGGACATAGCTTATAGGCAACCAGAGTGACTGTGCGGAAGGGGGTTCCATTTTGAACAGCTGGCCAGTTGCTGTACCCTTGTTAGGACACAACCCACAGGTTACTTCAGCACTGTGGAATTTGAACATCCAGTATTATATCTAATTACACCTTACACAACTGTACTTTCTTACCTGACACAGTACTTTATCTGCCTGAGTAGTAGAGCAGTAGAAACTGTTTTATGATAAACCAGTATTGGTGATGGCTCATATCTAACATTATTACAAAATAGTATTTACTCCCTATGTAATTATTTTTTTTGCCATTAATAATATATAGGGGGAATATATACATATGGGTTTAGTATTTATGGGCAAACATACCCAACAATAAAGGGCAAAATGTAAGTGGAAAACGTTAAAAACGTCAAGGTACACAGCAGTATTCATGTGCTAAGAAACAACCTCAGTGCATGCAAAACTTATAATTTAAAACATAAAAACACTGTTTTTTACACAGGAGAATCCCCCAGCAGCCCCATGTGGCTACACTCCATGCTAATTATATATACTAATTCTGATATTGAAAAAACATAGTGTAAGGGCATATTCCCCAACACAGAATTATACAAGCTATCTCACCTGTCATTCAGCTATTTAGCCGACTATATACAGTCAACTAAACAGCTGTTGACCAAACACGCACTCAACATACTGCAACGTGACACACACACACACACACACACACACACACACACACACACACACACACACACACAGTTATAAATTATTTAGTGTTCTGTAGTTTATGAGCTTATGGATACAGTATAGGCCAAAATTTGTATTTCTAGTCAAAGATGTAGAAGGTAAACTTAACAGTATGTGTCCTGGATTTCAATATGCTAAAGGGCTGTTTCTCATATAATAATATAACAAGGTGCTCACTCTTCACCTTGTTAGGAAAACATAGCAACAAAGCTTGATTAGCTATTTTTGTAATATGCCTTATGACTGATAGAAAGTCAGTTTTTAGCACAGATTTATGCAACTGTTTCATCTCAGGACAGTACTGTAGCAATAATTTCCAATGGACTTGCTTAGGTCTAATTTCTGTCTTCTTTCACATGTTTATAATAGTACTTTACAGCTAAGAATAAAAAAAAATCAGAGTGACAGAATTTATAGCCTTGTCATCAGCACATTACTAGTTATATAGAGGATTATGATAAGGTGTATGATATAAGGTGTACGATCATAATCAACTTGCTATGCATTTGAGATTTGGTTGTCAAGAGACCTGCCTAGACAGGAGTGAAGCAAAGCTCAAAAAATTAATGTAGACATGCATGTCAAGAACACTTAACATGTGGGTTATGAACTTGAGAAACCAATCACGAGTTTCTGAAGTCAGCAGCGTTAATTGCCTGAAGTACTACTAAGGCTCTGTGCTCCTTTGTGGGGGCCATTAAAAGTGTGCACAAGGTAGGCTTGTTTATTTTGATTGGAGGGGATTTTAACATTATTCAAGATCCATGGATGGATAGGCTTTCAGCAGGGATAGACTGATACCCCTCACATCTCAGACTCTGAGGATGACTATGGAGGATTGAAACTTAGTTGATATGTAGTGAATCTTATACCCTGACACAGGAGATTACACATTTCTTTAAAGCAAGATTAGGAGGAGCTAGTTATTTAGATATGCTTTTGATAGCCAAAGGGGTGGGTAATGGGGTTGCTGGAGGAGTGAATGTCAGCTAGTTTCATTACCAGATCACTCTGTGTTGTATAGTGACATGACATGACAGTAAGGAGGGAAGTAAAAGGTGTATTTTATTGGAAGTTTGATCCATTATTTATGTGAAATGTGAATAAGATAAAGATAATAATCCTGACTGAGCATACTAATGTTCATTACTCTGAACAGTCTGCTACTTGCATTCTTTACTCTCCCATTCTTACATAGACTAACATCCTCAGCCCCCTTCTCTGGACCTTCACCCTTTTCCTTTATCTCATTGCCTAGATACCTCACTCTCCTTTTCAACTTGACTTGCTTAACATTTAACTATGATAAAATGATATTACCCTATGTAAACATATTCTATCCACACTTTCTATTTATCTTTTATCCCTTTTTTTCCCTTAACTTCAATACCTATATACCTGTTTACCTTCTAACTTGCTTTTTTTTACACTTCTAACTACTAGTTTTCTTTCCCTCTGCTAATTTCCAATTCTGTCTTCTACCTTCTGACCAATGATTAATTTTATGTAGCTATACTTCAGATATCCTTAACTCAACTTTATATTTTGGTGCCTGAGCTTATCTCCTCAGCCACATGATGTGAACTTTGATTGAAATCTTTCTGTAACCTAGTTAAATTAGTCCAGACAAACTGTATTTTGTCTTTGTACATTTTTGTTTTGTTTTGTTTTTGTTTAAAAAAAAAAAAAAAAAAGATTGATCTATTTTAGTAAAGTATTCCTCATGTATTGTCTTAGTCTGATAGTGGAGCTTTTCTCCTCGGGCCTCTGCTGAAAATGGACATGTATCCAGCCAGACTAGCCCGGTTAACAAATGTAAAATAAAATAAAATAAAATAAATTATCTCAAAGTTAGTATCCCCTTTTTGGAATTCACATAGAGGTGGGGAGGTTGCAATGGAAGATGAATGGATTTTATTCAAATTAGCCCTTAAGGGTTTATGTTTAAGCCTGCAAAAAGTCAATACTCAGGCTAGGAGTATGGTATTCCAGGGACTCCATAGGCTACTAACGCGTCTTCCCCAACATGGGGCTCAAACCCACTACCCTGAGATTAAGATTGTCATGCTCTAAAGATTGAGATATCCAGTCTACTTAAAGTGGAGTTGTACAATTTGGTTAAGAAGTACCAGTCTACCGTTTGTTGGGCCAACGTGTTGCAGATAAAAATTAAAGACCTTAAAGCACAGAGTAGAAAGGTAGAGTTACAGGCAATTCAGGAGAGAGTGGAGAGGTATAAATCCTATTTCTGGGCATCTAGAGGAACATAAACAAAGGTGCTGGTGAGGAGATGCTCAGAGAGGAGGAATGAGTTAAAAGTAGTGGGGTGTATGACCTAGATGGGACAATTACTGCAGACAGCCAAAAAATTCTGGATTTATTTTATAGGGATTATGGGCATATCCATGAAAAAATTCAACCAGTGTCATATGAGGAATGTATATTTCTAGAGGATTACTTTTAAACAACTCACTTCTGAGCATAAGGTATGTTAAGGGTGGCAGTCTTGCTATCTGAAATTAAGGGGGGTCATTAATGACTTAATAGGAAGCAAGGTTCCTGGGCTGGATGGGTTCTCGCAAGATTTCTGCAAAACATTTAGGAAGGAGTTAGCAGAATCTTTACATTATTTGAGTATGAGGAGAAAAGGGAGGCATCCCTGTAAAATCTACTGTTGCTAAAGTTCTATTTCTTCCCAAGAATGACAGGGATATATATTTCCCCTCACAGTTATCACCCAGTCTCTCTCTATTGCAGTTAGAAATGACCATTTATGATAAGGTTTTTGCTAGGCACTGAGTGAAAATTCTACCAGATTACATCTATCATCAATCAAGAGTTCATCAGGCAAAGATCCAGGTGTCCAGATTTAGTGAGGCTTTGGCTAAATTTACAAAGAGCAGTAAAACAAGCTCATAGGGTATCTAGATAATTATAGATGGATTTGCAAAAAAAAAAATATCTGGGCCACAATGGATATTATGTGTTGCCCACTAAGTTTTGTCCCTAAATGAAAGCTACTATAGGAGTGAGCATCTGCCAGGCTATTCTCCAATACACTTCCCTGCTTGTCCATATTTCTTACTAGGGGCACAAGGCAGGGTTGTCCTTTCTCCCCTTTGCTATTTGTTTTGGCAATGCATGTTTTGGAGAATTACCTGTTGTATACACATATAGGTGTGGTTATCAAATTTCCTGTTTCAGTCCCCATCCTCACCTCGTGGTTTGAGGATAATTGTGGTTTGGCTCACTTAATTTTAGACTGAACCTAATTAGAACTCTGGACACTTCTACAAATATGGCTTGGCCTAGACACTTCAAGTACTCGCAGGTTGAATGCTAAGCTATTGACTTGGCGTCTACTGGATATGTGTAAGCTATATATATATATATATATATATATATATATATATATATATATATATAAATGCTTTTTACCACAAAAAGTTTATTTCTACTAGCAACTACTCCATGTGGTGTTCTCTACATACCTTAAAGAATGACAGAGATGTCTTTTGGACTTAATCTGCCAGGGTAAGAGACCTAGGACAGCCTGGAGGTGGATTTTTTTACCTTAATGAAGTTTAGTGGTCTAAATATTCTGAATTTACAAAGGTATACTATTTTCACAGTATCTTGCCCATATGTCAGAGCCTGAAAGCAGTCCAAACCCATATAGTTTCACATAGAGCTTTGGAAAATTTGAGGTCTTATACTCAATTCAACAAAAGTCTTCCTCCCACAGTGTTTGGGATCCTGATAGCTTGGAGGATTGGTTGAAGAGAATATATGTCTGTGGAAATAAGTGACACTTGAAGGACAGATGGATTTTACCAACTTCTAGAATATGGACTAACCCTGTAATTGCTTTAAATAGGAAAGCGGCTTTTTGTCAGACTTGGATGAGATGTGATATATATCGTCTACTGGATCTCATGGAAGGTACAGGTTTGTCCTTCTCTTTAATGTAGATCTTTGAAAAACATGCTATGTCTTCAGCAAGGATCCAATGGTGCCAAGTGTGCCAGCCTGAATATTTCTTCTCTAAATTGCACATGTACATCTCAGAGTATTCATGACAGGCAGAGGTAAGCAGATCATCAGACAATAGATTAGAACCTCAGCACCAAGAGGTAAGGTAGGACTAAAGGTATTTTATAAATATTTTGGTGAAAAGAACCAGGAGATTGGGGTACTCTTGTTTTATTAATGGCAATATCTGCTACATTGTATGCTGGCTGATAGTAATTGTAGGGAGTTCTTACATGTTATATGCTTCCTAGGTCTACCCCCAGAGTTAGGTTTATAGATTTAAATGTTTATTTCAATGGTGACTCTCTCCTAAGTTTTACAAAGACAATTTGGGCAGAGGAAATGGGAGTTGTTGGAGTTGCGGTGTTAATGAAGCAGATTATTTACATATGATATGGATATCTGACAGGTATAGGGGTAGGTGGGTTAAAGTTATAGATGTCATCAGATGAGCCTTGAGGATTCTCCCTCCCCATTTCTTAGATGTACACTTTTGTCTTTTGGCAGTTCCAGCATCTGATTATGTTGTGTCAGTGATGACATGAGGGTGGGTGAGAACAGTAGTAGAATCTTCACTAAATGTAGTGTTCAGGTATTGGAAAACTCTCCCTGTGTACTGGAATTCTCTTTTCCTGAAGACTTTTCATAGTTTAAAAACTGAAGATATGATACATTTTTGTGAGACAGAATGAAATGATTATTCTTCTATTTTTTTTGTTTGCTTTGTCAAATCTCCGAATAACTGACTTCACTACATGATTTTTCCCATTGTCACTACAGATATTAAGGTTACTGGTTGTAGTCAGGGCAAATTAACTGCATTAGTTTTTCTCTTTTCTTTTTTTAAATGTTTCTCTTGTTGAGTAATTGCTTGTTTCTGGTTTGCAATAAAATATTCAGTGGGACTCAATAAACTCATGTTTGCACTGTGAGCAGCATTACATGTCCATGCTGCACACCATGTTCAGACATAAACAAGTGCAGTTTTGTGGCTGGCAACAGTGCTGCTGGCCAGGAAACCATGCAAAACAACACAAATAGAAAACCTGTTAACAGTAGAGCAAACTAGGTTAGCAGGATTGTGCAGAATGCCACAATGATTGCCAGTGTGCATTATATAGAAATGTGTATGCCCCAAACACAATACAGGGCAGTGTGTACACTGCAGAGTATTATGAAATCCCTTTCCAAACATTTTGGACAAAGGTTGTGTAAATGATCTGTAAGGGTACATGGACTGCAATTTAAAATAGTTGTCAGGGGAAGTTTGTGTATTGAATAGGGATATACAGATGAATTGTAGGAATGAACATAGAAAAAGAGGACAGGTGAAATATCGTAATCTACAGCAGATGAGGGCATTCAAAAGGAAGACAGATGTAGCAGGAGCACTAATCACATATCAACATGGTACAGTATGGACTTCGCAGCAAAAATATATATTATGTGACTCTCAGATAAGGTGACATAACAACGGAGACAATATCTGTGAGATAAGCATCCTGACATGAAGAATAAAGAGGACATCTGTCAGGAATGTTATATACAATTGGTGTTGGGTGCATATTGTGAAGCTGTGCAAACTGATTTGCCTGAATATGAATGTAATGTCAGCAGAGGTCTCCAACAAGTGGTACACAGTTACAGGCTCATGGAAAACAGTAAATGAAGCATGCACAATCATGGACAATATCAGAATAAGACCACCAGTAATCTCATGTCTTTGACACAACAGATGTAATTCTGAGTGATCATTGATGGTACTTGTACAACTATTATGACATGTCAGCAATCTACGAGGGTTATCAAGCACCCTGTCTTGACACTGTAACATCTGCTGGAAGTGTTAGGAGGGACACTGCTGGGACACTGCCTTACCTGTATGTGACATCATGCATGATCACAACAGGCTAGTTGACTGATGTGCATGGCATATATATATATATATATATATATATATATATATATATATATATATGTATATATATATATATATATATATATATATATATATAGAGAGAGAGAGAGAGTTATACTTTATAATCTCGAAATACTGAAATTTCGAATTTCAGTATCAGGAGGCATAAAGTGAAGTTTTTAAAATAGTGAATGTGCATAATCGCGAATTTGAATATCTCAAATTTGCGGTTATGGCTTTACGCTTTGCTACATCTGGTGATTTCTGTGGATGGTGTATGGTGTCATGTTTGGATGTAGGTACAATTTAAGGTAAGTACGTGTTTTGTAAGGGTTTTGGGTGGGAGTTTGAATGTATGTCAGGGTGCTTGTAAGCTGTACATGTGGGTTAGGGTAGGTAGGTGAAAGTATGAGTGTATAAGTGTTGTATGTGTTGGTGTTTGTATATGTGTGATGTGTTTGACTGTGTGCGAGGGACTATAGAATGTCTGGGTGTGAGTTTGCTGTCTTTTCCTGTTTTTGGGATCACGGAGTTAGTATATATAAGTAGGGGGGTTGTGTGGGTGCAGCCCCCCACATGGGGTATATGTATTTTAGGTTTGTTTGTTTGTGTTTTTGTGTTTGTGTGTCTTTTGTTGTTATGGTGTGGGTCGGATGATGTATGTGTTGTGTGGTGTATGGTGCGTTTATCTGCGTGATTTTGTGTTTTGCGTTTTCGGGATTTGGAACGTTCGACTATATGGTCTTGAAATACTGAAATTCAAGATTTCAGTATTTCAAGATTATAAAGTGTATATATATATATATATATATATATATATATATATATATATATATATATATATATATATGATCACAACAGGCTAGTTGACTGGTGTACATGGTATATATATATCTATATATATATATATATATATATATATATATATATATATATATATATATATATATATATACACACACACACACACATATATATATATATATATATATATATATATATATATATATATATATATATATATACTCACATATATATAGCACATTCCACTCTGTCACAAATGTAACCCATGACATCAATGTTGTCAGGCAGCCATATATTACTTCGTGCACCACCATAACAGGTATCACACATGCATCTGGTGTAACACCTTGATGGGTGTTCCATACCATCACACAGTAATGTTTATATCACAGAAGGAATACCTAGGTATGGCCAGTACAATGTGTGACAGATCATTGTGGCAAAGCTGTTGCACTTCAGTTACACATCACTGGAAGATGTGTAGGGAGCTACATGAAGTGGATGTCCTGCAAATACTCAGTAGTTGTGTTATATACAAGGGAGTACTCACCACTGTGGCCACATGTGCTGGATGTTCCACATACCATCTACCCCGGGACACAGGTCACATACCAATTGGAATGCTTATGGGGTGTGATGTCTACATTATCCTTGGGTTGTGCATTTGTTTCCATAATGTTACAAATCCACCCATGTTTTTGTTTCATCTCCTGTGTTGTCATGGCTGTGGTACCAGTCTTTGGTGTGTGTTGATAATGTCTGTAATATACTAATATCACAGCTGGAGTCAACGATTGTTCACAATCTGTAGTCCTCCAGACAACTGTTTGGACACAGTATGTGTATGTCATTCTTGACATCTGTGACTTAAATAATGGACAGAAAAGTGCCTAGCACACAACCGTGATGTATGGATGTCATCACTGGACCAGAGATATATGTCACTTCACACATTTCAACATATTTAGATGCCACATATGTGATCCAGTAGTCTATCCACTTGGTGATACAGGTGTTTATGGCCACATTTGACAGTGCTGAATGAATAACTCAGTGTGGATTTGTGTCAAATGCCTTGGCCTGGTCATGTTCCACAGGATGATAGTGTTGTCATCATGTATGCCATAGATGAACAACTCACACATGTTTGTTACACACAACTAGGATATTACTAGTGTCCATATAGAAAAGGTCCATGGTTTCTCACAAAGAAAATACAGGCCCTACAAATGATGCCATGATGTATGCGGATAGACTGAGACTCCTGTCACTATAATCTGTATCATATAAGATGAGCTGACATGTGCCTAGCCTACTGGCCAATCTCTGACCCTACCCTGATGGCAATGCTGCTCATCTGAAAATCAACTATAGCTGCTGATATCAGCAGTGTCTGGTGAGGAGAAAATGCTAATAGCATTGTCCCACATGCTGGTTTAAAATGCTGTCTGATGTCAAACAAGTGCACAAACACACACACACACACACACACACACACACACACACACACACACACACACACACACACACACACACACGCCCCAGCTGACTGTAATGAGAACATAACCCCTACCTAGCTAAGTACACAGAGTAGAGAACTTTGCATTTAAGACAAGCACCACAGCTCACGTCTGACTTGGAGAGTGTCAGATAAGCAGTTTATAGGCAATGACAATGGCAGTGTCTGTTGAGGAGAAAATGATAATAGCAGTGTCCAGATACTGATGGAAAATGTTCTATGTGATGTCTAGCAAGTGCACAAACACACACACCCCAGTTGACTGCAGTGAGAACAGAACCCCTACCTTTCTAAGCACACAGACTAAATATTGTCAAATATTGTCAATCCATGGGATTGGAGCAGTAACTGACAGATACATACTTATGCTCCCCTGACTACATAGACACACAGACACACACACACACACACACACACACACACACACACACACACACACACACACACACACACACCCCAGTTGACTGCAGTGAGAACAGAACCCTTACCTATTTAAGTACACAGATTAGAGAGTTCAGTACTTTACAAAAGCACCACAATCTAAGTCTGACTGTTAAAAGGCTTCAGGACAATTTATGGTGGATGACATTAGCACTGGATGTTTGGAGAGAAGATTTTGGGAGGCCTGCATGAAATGGATTTGTAGGCATGTTCAGCTGTCAATATATTTCATATTCTGGATGTTACCAGATTAATGAGTGTGCAATGTACAGTATGTGGTTGTTATGTCCAAATGTGCAGGTATACATAAGAGACAGCTTTACAAGCTATATGCAAACAGGTGTCCACATTATTACAAGTATTTACAAATATAAATGTGTATTGTCATTCTAAATATTTGCATGGTATATAACACAACATTTTTTATTAATTTATGGGGTGTAGTTGATATATTTGTGAACAAGTACTGAGAGACCCGGGTTGCAGTGCATGGGGGGAGTTAACACATGGCTGCATTGTAAATATGTGACATTTTCTTAGATAGGACCTTCCTATTTTTATGTTTTCACATATAGTTTCATGGCATGAAGACTAAATGGACAGTAAATAAAAGTAATACATGCTATTATTTACTTTGTATAGTGCACCACTGTGCAGAGGGTTTGCACAATGATTGGCAAAGTGTTTGCACATGTGAGATACACATTTCTAATGCTTTCCCTGTTTGTACATAGTTAAGCAGTGCACAAACATGATGCTCATTGCTAAAATTATGAGGCTTAGTACTGAGTGTATGAAACACACCTGCTGTTTAGCTGACTCTGTGGCAACAGGTGTAAATGCATCACCACATTTATTTTTCAGCCCAGATGATATAGGGTTCAAATCCAGGTGTATGATATGATTTTAAATAAGTAGTGATAATGCAATGGAATCATACTTTACATACCTAGTAGTGCAGGATCTTTAAGTGGCATTGCATAGAGGTAACTGCAACAAGAATGAGCTATTCATTCTTGCTTGGCATTGGTGCAAGATGCCAAACTCTGTGCAAACACAGAGGCCAAATAATAAAGGGCTGCATTGTTTTGGTTTTGGTACGTATATGAATTGTGTGTGATTCTGTTTTTTGACCAGATTATAGGTGTTAAAATGGGGTAGATAGGAAAATGGTGACATGGGGGACAAGCAGGTGGAAGAACAAAGGGAAAGCAATATAGAAATGTACAGGAGGGAGGTAAGAAAGACTCATGGCTATCCATTTCGACAACAGTGAAAAATAAAAATACGTACAGGATATTAGCAGAATTTGGACTGTCACCCACACAAAGAGGGGTGACAACAGTGCAATCATGTTGTATAGCCAATTGGACCAAAGAAAATGTGTCATGATGACATGTGTGTGAAATGGAAAGCTATGTATGGGACTTTTTTTTTTTTTGTGGGACAGGTGCCCATTTTTTTTTACCTCAGTAAGAGAGGAGTGTTGGGTAAGGGACATTGGTATTTCTGGGTCAGGTAAATCGGGTAGGTGAAGAAGCAAATGCAAACAGGGCAAATAAGACAAGACACAGGGATGGTGAGGGACACAAAAGTTTGTGGGGGCACCATGATTGGAGTGAGGGAAGGGACAATGAAAGCTCATGCCTGTCAAACATGGGAACAGTGAGAATCTAGTCCTCACCTGCAGGACTGTCATCACTGTCCCCACCGGCTGCTGGAGTGCTTGATGTCTTCTCCTCTTACAGACCATAAGGGAGAGCAGACTCTCCATCCAGCATAGGCATACACCAATGGTGCAGGACACGGCCCTATGCACAAACCCTGGCATCTCCTGGTGGGTGATGAAATCCCCACCTCCACCACTACTCCTAGAGGGTAACACAGCAACAGCTGCCAGAGTATTGCAACCTGAGAGTGCAAGTAGTACAGGGGTAGCAGAGGCAGTACTGCAAGGTTGGGTCCCAGATGTGTTGGGCATCGATGCTGAAACTGGTAAAGTGGGAACAGGCTCACCCACTGGACCTGGCCTACTTTGCTGTGCTATGAAGCATTTAGTGAATTGTTACAGATGGATGACATGGAGACATTTTGATGACATGTAATAGAAAACACAAAAAGAGATAAGGGTTGGGGTGAGAGAAAAAAGAGATAAAATTAGTACCATCACATGTGACATACAATGCATTATCACCATAACAACTATTTTATCTGATGTATTTCATTTAAGTATACGTCCTAATAACTAAAAACTATAATTATGGATTGCTCGAAGCAATACTTGCAATGTGCATATATTGCATATATGATTGGTCCAATTATACAGATTACAGTTAACAGCAAGGTATTTATGCCACTTGTATAGATTTTAGTTTATGTCATATTATTAAAGAATTGCAGTATTGCATAGTTGTTACTCGTGGTATTTGAGCCCACAGCCTCTGACTACAGTCTTACATTTGACTCCTAAAGCTGGTTTGTGCTACAGACTTATGCATGCATACTTGCTTTTACAGTTAGGATATGCATGCTTACTTTGCTACCACTGTATAGAAAATAAGAACATCTATCTTTAACTTTTAAAGCTGCAATAATACTTCGCTTGTGCTGCACACATGCCACTTGCTTCCCTCATTCTCTCCAGATGATCAGCATGAGCCCGGCTATTCGACTTAATTTCATGATTAGCTGTGAAAAGAAAAGAACAGAAGAGCATTATGCATACCAATCTTGCATACATTTAGCTTTCTATGTATTATAAATTCTCTTTATTAGCATACTTGTACAACTGTTGGATGTTGGTAGTTTGAAACTCATACAACCACAAGTTGAGTGTATCTGTCTTGCACCTTTTTAGGTCATTGAAGTGGTGTCTACATTGTTCTCCAGTGTGTTGGGATGCTTGTCACACTGGATACAGCCTTGGCTAGACTATTCCAAGCCTCAGACTTGTACTGGGAGCCATAATAGTCCTCCTGCAGAAGCATTTGGCATTTGGTGGTTTACCAGGAGTCCAATAAATATTCTAGACTTCTGAACACCCCACCTTTGCTCATAAAATTGTGCACCTTCCCCTCTAATTTTAATGCCAGATTTGTCTAATCCCAAAAGTATAGCAATGGCAAATGATGGTTTCCTGACAATTCCTGTTATAGCATTTACTGGTAGTGTGCAAACCCAAGAATCTATGCCAACCTTGTTTGAGCAATGTTAAGAACAGAGCAACAGTGCCAAGCAGAGAGGAAAGCAATTTTTGAAACTGGAAGGTTAATCTGACACTTGACATTAGTTTGAGGGGTGTCAGCCACTGTAAGTGTTAGGTGATGTAACTTTGCTGACCTGCACCGGGGGCATTAATATCCTGAACTAACACATTTGTTTGGCTTTAAACACTGCTAAAATTGATTTTTACAGTGTGTGATTCAAAGCTATGCATAAGGGACAAAAAGTTTATTCCATAGCAGTGACTTTTCATCTTTGCCACGGAAGAAGTGCTTTGTCAGACAAACTCATGAATTATTCATAAATACAGCTGAACGTTTGAGGTGCTATCCATGTATGTGTGTGTGACAAGGTCCTTGTATATATATTAATTTGTGTATGAGTCTTATTTAAGTGTGAAGGCTATCTATGCTCAGATAGCAGAATTATACTTATAGAAACATAGTGGACAGTATACCCTCAGTCATACATCTGAACTTTCAAAACACAGTAAGGGTGCCATATCCCTGATGCATATAATTCATATCAGCTCCACTATTTATGATTATGTCTAAAGTGTTATAAGTGTGATTAAATATAATGTGAAATGGAATAACAATAAAAATGTCTGGAGTTGCCCATATTAGAACCCAGGGCCAAGTGTATGCCAGTCTTACACTTACACCTGTTACCACAAAAATGTTGAAATAACACATATATTTTCCTGTTCATTACTATAAACTGGACTGTCACAACAGTAAAAATATCCTGCACTTCCTGTATTACAGCCCTATACTTACACCTGCTGCCACAGGGAATAGTTAAATGACAGTTGTATAATTCTCTATTCATTCTTAAGCTCTGTGTGTAACTTGTTGTGCAACTTTGCTTACTGTGTTTGCAAGGTACCAACAGAATTAATACAATGTATCCATTCTAATTTGTTGACTGTCTGATTCCTGTCTGTAGGTGTTTGATGGCTGCAGGTGTTGGGGAAGCTTGCAAACAGCCGCACAACTTCACTTAGCCACATTGAGAGATGAAAAGCAAAAACTACAACAATGTATCCTTTTTGACCTTTACTCTGTGTGTTTCCTGGCTGCAGCTGTTCTATCTGCTTCCTGTGTGGGACATTAGTCCAGGTTTGTGCACTAAGTGTCACTCAAATGAGATAAGCACAGCTAAATCTTACATTCCGTGTGTTTCTCCATTTCTCTTGTTTGCACTAAGCTGTGCACTGTGCAAACAGAAGTATTAAAAAAAGCAAAATGCAGAAAAGGGAAAATTAGCTGAAATGAGGAAAATAAATCTGTTAAATAAACAGCACTACAACATTTATGTTGGCACACATGAGATATTTTTACACAGGTCTGGATATGAACTGTCACTCCAATGGACCTTCAAAACACAATAAGGGTGCCTTATCCCTCTTTGCCACACAAACAGCTTTGCAGCAGAGAACTAAAATCATTGTGCATACAACCAACTGCAAAATTATCCACAGTACAATCATTTCTGACTATTACTTACATAAATGCAGCTCAAGTCTTATCTCTCTTTGTTTACTTCTACACTTTGTAAGTTTAACCTGACTTACACACCCACTGGAGGTAGGGGAGTCTGAATTGCTGTTGTTTTCCTTCTCCCTACCAGTAATCATTCATAGTTTCAATACATTAGCAACAAACACTCAGGGAGTGCAGAGCCAAATATTTGGGATTCAGCAATTCTAATGAGTTCACATCTCATTTTCATCCTCACCATGCTCACAGGCCTGAATATACACTATAAAAAGGGAACCTGAAGGTGAGGAGGCTTGTTTATGCAGATAACACAAAAGAAGATATGCTTTGGGATTTATCTGCACAGAAGACTACTGATCTTGATAAGGTATGCTTGTATTTTTCAGTTATATATCGCATATTCCAAAATGTCAGTAAGAAAAATCTGTATATATATATATATATATATATATATATATATATAGATAGATAGATAGATAGATAGATATATGCAGCATTTATCTGCATGCATTTCTTAGAAGTGTACTGATAGTGTACAACAAAAGAAAGAAACTGTTGCAAAAATAGTAAAATCCCATGATTGGGGGAACTCCCTGGTCAGCTTCAGTAAGAAGCTGAAATCCCTCATAAAATCCTCCAAAGCTAGTTACGAAACAAAATCGCCACTGATTCTAATAGCAAAGCATTCTATAGCTATGTCAAGAATCTCAATGGCAACATTCAGATCTGCTCTGAGTTACAGCACAATGGCACTAAATATACAGAACCAACTGATATTGCCAACATCCTGGCAGATAGGTTCAGTGATAACTTTACCCCTCTCTCACCCTCTAACCCATCTCTATACCGGAAGAATGCAAACTTCCTGTAATCACGGCTGCACAGGTAAAAACCACACTCTTCAAAGCCAAGAACACAGCATTAATGAGACCTGACAACATCCCAGGCTGCATTCTACATGAACTACAGAACAAACTGGCACCCCACCTAAGTACCATGTTCAATCATAGCCTCACCTCAGGCTTTGTGCCCACTGAATGGCGCACAGCAATGGTTATCCCACTCCACAAAAGGGGAGTCACCACAGACCCCGGGAACTATTGCCCCATTAGCCTGGCAAGCCTGTCTGCAAGGCTATGGAACATATCATCATAGAACTTATAAACAATGACATTGGTAATCTCCAAACTCTGGACCCTACCCAGTTCAGGTTTGTAAAAGGCAGATTGTGTCTCCTAAACCTGATAGACTTCTTTGAAGCAGTCACCAAAGCCGTAGATGATGGTAAGGTGGGTCACACAGCCTATCTAGATCTTGCCAATGCTTTTGACACCATCCCCCACTCTGGAATTATAGATACACTCACTAAACTAGGTATAATTCCCTATGTCACAAGATGGGTTGACAACTGGCTCACTGACAGAACCCACACTGTGAAAGTAGCAGACTCTAAATCCAACTTTAGACCAGTGACAAGTGGAGCACCACAGGGTACAGTCCTGGGTCCTCTCCTGTTTGGTGTCTACTTCTCTGAAGTACAGGCTAACAGAGAAGCTCCTTGGCTAACAAAATTCACAGATGACTGCATACTAGGAGCCATAATCAAAACTCGTAATGATATGGACATCCTAAAAAAGGGCAGATGCCTGGTGTCAAAATCCATGGCCTCAAGCTCAATGCCAAAAAGTGGATTGTCATCCCTTTTGGTAAAAACTCTGTACCCATCAACTACCACATAGGCAGTAGACTACTTAACACCAAAAGTGTGATAAGAGACCTTTGGACACAGGTGGACAGTAGTCTCTCCTTTGATAATCACATCACCACAGTAGTCAAGAAATCCTTCTATGTGACACACCTCATCACAAAAGGTTTCTCATCCAGGAAAACAGAGGTCATTGTTCCCCTCAACTCATCACTCATTATACCCATTATAGAGTACAATGCCCCTTTTGGTATGTACCTCAGAAGACATCTACAACAACTGGAAAGGCCACAGAAATACCTCACAAAGAGGATTACTGGCCTCAAACAAATGCCCTATGCAGACCATCTCAAAAAACTCCAGCTTTACTCCATCGCATATTGCCTACTCAGAGGTGATCTCTGCTTAACTTACAAAGCTATGTCAAACCCAGAGCTGTTGGACATGCTCCACCTAAAGAAATCCCAATCCCTCCGAGCTACACGCTCTAGGGACCTAAACCTTGTCACCACAATAAACAGAACATGCTGGAGGGATAGATTCCTGTCCCAGAGATTTCCCATACTCTGGAACAAACTACCTATCTATATCAAACAAAGCTCTGCATTAGCACTCTTCAAGAAAAATCTTGATGATTGAATGGGAGATAGGAAATTAGGAAATTCACCCCGGGGATCACTTCTGTGGCTATGCTGGACAGGGACACAGGAACATAATTTTCTTGGGTGGTGAAAGCCAGGTTACTGTTTGGCTAGGCTTATGTAGGCCCTAGGGCCAATAGCCTAGTACCTACCTATGAACCTATGAACCTATGATGACATAGGCATGTTTGTCAGAGCATTTTACATTCTCAGATGCACAGCCTTATTTACTGTCATCACAAGTGCTAATGTTACAACTATTTTTTCAGTACACTCTTATATTGCTAATTCTGTGAAGTATAAATGTCCTACATTGTCAATGACACAGGAGTGCTAGCCTACTACGATGGACCACACACACCTCTAGGGTGTGCTGGCCACAGGTAGACATGAGTGGCAATTGCTTAAAATAGAATGTTCTGTAATAAATCTCTACACAAGTTTCAGGGACAGTTTATTTGACAGCACTTTTAACATTTCTCTGATGGTTTGTTAGCAAAATGTGTCATTTGTCTGTAGCTTTAGAGGTGGGGGAGCAAAGTCCCATTTCTGTTTTGGTACAAAGATTTTGCTATTGTTACGCTCCTTGTTTTTGATCCAACCTTGCTTTGTGCGTGACTGCAATATGTTACAACCACATAATTATTATTTTTTTTTTTTATATTTAAATATCTTGACTTTTTTATGTTTCTTCAGTGGACAATAGTGAAATACTACCTTTTATGTGTTATATTGAAGCATGACTTTTATTTATGTAATACGCATAGGTATTATCCTTCTGTTTTGTTTTATGTCACCTAGCACTATGGCACCCAGATGTCCCAATCCCTGAAAAACAGCCTTCAGTGATCCTGAAAATGAGGTAATTGTGGAAGCATTTAGGTGGCATGGTGCATTTCTGCTTGAGTGGGGGCATGGGGATATATCTGGCAGAATGCAAATTTGGAAGCAGGTAGTTGCTGATGTGAACACAGAAGATCACAAGAGCAGGACATATGATCAGATAGGGCCACTGACATGATTTCAACAGCTTGGAGGAGAGCAACTGCAATGGCTCATGAATGGATGGCTACTGGGGGGGCCTGCTACACAGCCACCACTGACACTAAATGAAGAGCCCCTGTCCACTGTCATAAATCCAGACAGCTCACTAGAAAGTATACTATAGCATGTCATTGACATTGGTGCAGATGTTTCAGGGAGGACAAGTATGTCCCAGGAAGAGCTTCCAGATAGGCTTACCTATTTCAGTTATTAAATACTTTTTGTATAGTAAAATATTGACAGCAGTACTTACATTTTGTTTAACATTACATTTGTTTGAGTTTGGGAATAGTTGTAGATTGATATGGTTAACAACACATTCTGGCTGATTACACATGGGCTTGGGGTGGATGTGTTATCCACATTCCTGTTAAAAGTATCATTAATGTACATATAAAGGGCAAACAGTTTTAACTCCCTGTGTTACTCTTCATTCTGATGATGGTGTCCTTAACTTTTGCTTAACTTCTTCCAGGACCATCCAACATAGGGAGCCTACAATCATCTGCACATAGTAAGCCAAACATTTTTATGTTGGTACTGATGAGCAGTTCAAATAAATATTTAGTTTGTGATGTGGGTGTCAACAGAGACACAACTGGGGATGCAGAGGGAGAATTTGACACTGAGGCATCCCCTGTAGTTCCATTGGTCACAACCAGTAGGCCTAGGTCAACCTATTCCAGTGACCCCGCAGATATTGGACAGGTGGAGGGTGAGACATTCGATCAGGGTATTGTGATTACTGTGCCTTCAGTGCCATAGCCAAAATGTGGGTGAGGTGCCAGGCAGGAGGGTTTTTAGGGGTGCTTGCCAATCGATGTATGTTTAGGGCCATCATGGAGGTGCAGGCACATTCCAATAGATCCTCTAGAGAAATGCTTAGGGTTGTAGGTGTGGCACAAGCCGACATGTTTGACAGCCTCCACTGTGTTGCTGATTCAATGAATTGGATGAATGACACATTGGAATGGGTAGTGTCTGTGATGGAACATCTGCTGGGAGGGAGACTGCATCCATGTGGGTGTAGGTCAGCCACATCATCTGATGTTAACTGATGTGGCCCTGACCAATCACGCTTCCATAGTGGCAGTACTTCCAGTGATCAGTCAGTGGTTGAGGTGCCCACACCTGGACATGGCAGGCCATGGGTCATGGTTCTGGGCATCCTTGTGAAGGGAGCTCATCCAGCAGACAACAGTCACATTCAGGTAGCAACAGTGCATCTGACCATGGGCACGGACATGCCACTGCAACTCCTGGCAGAGCCAGTTCTCATGGTGGGGTATGACAATGATGAACTGCCACCACTACCATGCATGGTTCACACCTGTGCAACATACCAAGACATAGAGCTAGCACAGAGCTTAGTTATGCTTTTGCAGACACTCTCACACAAATTTCACCTGGATACAGATACACACATAACAGTTACATAGTTCAGCCATGAAGATTAAAGCTCATTCTGTCTCACACTGGCCATTTGTTGCTTTATCCAAATGTCTGCCTGCTTCTCTTTCTTACTCACATGCACTTACTTACCTTTTGTGTCAGTCTAGGCTTCCTGCCCCACCCCCCACACACACATACATCACCCTGTGCAAGTGATGATAACTGTGCCATATTCTTGTTTTCTATCTTTTGGATTCAGTGATACATAATATTTGTGTCTGATGCTCAGGGCGTATAGCTGACTAAGTGCTTAGTATATCTGCATTTGTGATGTTGTTTTGCTAATTGTACTTTTGACATATTTTGGTCTTAGAAAATTGGACAGTTATTATAAAACAGTTTTTTTGCATCAGGATTTTTAATAATCTTCTGAGGGTTGTGAAGTCTGAAAGTGAAATGTTTCTCATTACTTTTTAACTACTCTCTTTAATGATTTTCCAGGGGTCTATATTATAAAATCAAATGTTTAGGTTATCGAACCTAAACATCGACTCCTAAACAGCAAAAGCTGAAAACCGCGAACGGCCACTTCCGTGAATTTTTTCACAGGGAAAAAAATTTGCTTGGCTGGCAGACAGGAAGACAAACTTTCAAACCCTAATCTGGTGGGGTGCTTCACCCATCACACCCCCTGATGTGAGGGGATGTGCCCCCCACACACCCCTATCTGAATATACCATCTCCGAGATCGCTCTGTATTGGGGAAAAGGGCAAATTCCCGCTAACTGCCAAGCAAATCTTTTTCTCTGTGAAAAAATTTGCTGAAGTGGGCATTCGTGGTTTTCAGCTTTTGCTGTTTAGGTGTTGACATTTAGGTGTTCAACAACCTAAACATTCATTTATGTGATATTTACTCTTTTCTAGTATGAAAGTATGAGGCCAAACTGAGGACATTCAGTGACCATCAATACTTTTGAGAGGTATGAATGTGTGAATCTTTGATGCCCGAGGCCATTTACTTGATAGAGGACACATGTATTCACCTAAGTTTCTGTTGTCACACATTAAAGTAATTACTGTACAAATCACCCACCTTTTACTTACTTACATTACCAAGTAGCAACAGGCAAGGATATGTCATTCATTGGTATTATTACACAATACTGTTTTATCACTCCAGGTTCAACACTTAACTTGTAAAGCCAGCAGTTGCTACAGTTTTATTTCAGGACTGAATCTGTCTGATAAGCTATGAGTACACAGCCATTACATGGGTAGGTAATGGTTGTGAGTATTGCCTGGCATCAATGTTACTGTATGTATGTGCGTAGGATGAAGGTTTTAGTCCCTTAGGTGGTAGATGAGTGTGCTGTACATTGCCTCTTAGTCACTGTGAGGGCATATTGAGCATGCCTACATCTGTCTACACCCACAGCAGCTGCTGGTCCCCCGCCCCCAACTCCTCACCTGTGTGTGGCTGTGGTGACTTTGCCTTTGGTGGTGGGATGTGTGCCTCTTCCCCTTGTTGATCCTGCGGAAGCTGCTTTTTCAGGATGATGTTGTGAAGCATGGAACAGAAGGTGAATATTTCAGTACATGTACATGGATTGTATGCAGGGCTCTCCCAGATGTACCTAGGCACCAGAATTGCGACTTCAGCAACCCAAACACTCTATGATATTTCTGGTTTGACTGTGTGCCTCATTACAGCATTCTTCAGCATGTGTGTGTACATTTCTGATGGGAATCATCAGTGACAGTTCCAGTGTAAAACCTGCATCCCCTGTAAATGACCCTGTAGGATAGCACCCCTAGTGAACATCTGATACAGTTGGGAAGTGTGCCAGATATGTGAGTCA
The DNA here is from genome assembly GCF_019279795.1 of Protopterus annectens. Classification (NCBI taxonomy): domain Eukaryota; kingdom Metazoa; phylum Chordata; order Ceratodontiformes; family Protopteridae; genus Protopterus; species Protopterus annectens. The sequence goes on from NC_056731.1 coordinate 1,356,970,755, forward strand.
TGGTAACTGCCTGGGTTTCAAGCACACATACTCAAGATGATTCCCTTAGCATTACACATGGCTTAGCAGTTAATAGAGTGGACACCCTCTCTATTTATTTAAACCCTTCCCTGTTCCCTGAGTGGTGCCTTAATTTCCATATGTGTACAATCTATGGCACCAGTACTTCTGGGTAGTGTGCTACAGGATAGAACTTCTGCATATTTCTGGCCCTGTCCTCAAGAGTATGGGGGAATATATGTGGTCACTGGCATGTTGGAGTATAGCATTCAGGAATTGATGGAGGATCCTGGATGCTGATGCCTGTGACATCCCCTGCATGTCTCCTGTTGGTCCCTGAAAGGTTGCTGTAGCTAAAATTCAAAGTGGTACACATACCTTTGTCTCCACTGGTATGGGTTCCCCTCAGATTGCCCTGGGTCTGAGTTGAGGATGACAGAGGTTAAAGAGTTCCTGTAGTGTGTCCGCATCTACCCTGTAGTGCTCTACAATTTCCACCTTATGCAGATTGTTATAAGTTAACCAGGGTCTAAACACTCTTTTCCTTCTTGGCCATGGTCTATTAGCAGCAGCAGCATAGACTTCAGCCTGTTGCACATATTCATGAATTAAAGCAACACTAGCCCTTAACATTCTTTCTGTGTAGACTCCTTTCCATGGCTGTATTCCAGTAGGTTTTGGAATTTGCAGGGAAAACCAGCACTGAGTCTATACAGTTGCTTTATAGCTTGTTGAATATATTTTGCATCTTGGATTGGCTGATTGGCATACTATTTAGCTGATTATGCTGCAATTAGCATGTCACAGTGTTTACCATGGTTGCACAGCTCTACACACCATGTAGAGCTGCTTACTAAATACAAAACAGTTCCCTACCTTATGCACATCATGCCGCAAAATCCCCAAAGTGTTAGTGGACCATGTAGGGTTTATTGAATCTGCCCTATTGCTATTTAAAAAAAATCAGTTTGGAATAAAAGGAGAGATAGCCAATTAGGGAAGCAATGTTTTCATCATACTAACAATCATAGCAGAGAAGAGTGGCACTCATAAATACATAGCCGACGGTTGCTAGACATCTAAAACTAGTAACCGAGTGTAATTAATTATTAATGTCTGGGTCTATTTAAGCATATTTACATGATGTGCTGCAGTGCTTAGCAATGCTAACAGGTAGCGCAGTAGTATATCTGAAGGTATACCAGCTTTCATCATATCCAAGTAGCTAAATGGGTAGAGATGCAGCTTAATGCTTAGTAGGTCATGGGTTTGAGTCTATAGTAGTTTTAAGATGTCTGTATTTAATTTGTTATATATGCTTCATTTTAAAAACTAATGTGTGAGATATGGCACTGCTGCACTGTGCTGAATACTCCTTAAACATGCTAATGGCTACTTTTGTTTGCTCAGTGCTAAGCTTAGCTAAAACTTTGGTTGTGCGAATTTTCATGCTGCTTAGCTCTGCTTAGCTGGTTTGCACAATGCTAGGCAATGCAGCACTTTTTTGAATGTTGCTCAGTGACATGTAAGTGCAGGAAAACAGCCTATATTAGGCACAATAGACAGGAATTCTGCAACAGTCTTTGGAATCTGATCAACTGGTGATATGGCAGGCAGTGCTGGTGAAGGTGTGCATTTTTGGGCACAGAGATGGGGTGTTCAGGAGTCCAGGGTCTTTGTTGGGCTCCTGGTACAAAATCATGAACCCAGGCTACTGCAGGGCAGTTTCCAGGGCTCAGAGTGGAAGGCAGGGGCCGGGGACTGGTTGGGCAGAGAACTCACCAGTGTTACTGATATCCCCTGCACAGGTAAGCAGTGTTGTCACCATTATGACGATGTTAAGAGGAGAAAGAAGGGAACCTTGGACACCTGGGTCCAAGAAACTAGAGCTGGGAATGCCCCACAAATATGTAAGTATGTTTTCCACTACGAATATGAAAGCTGAATGTCTGCATAACTGGTGTGCATAATGGTGTGCTTCTCTCCCAACAACTGCAGCTGAGAGGGCTCGCAGTGTCGATTCCCATGCCAGGTTCCAGGCTGGGTTGTGCCATGAATGTGGTATGTATGGATTCATTATGATAACTGTAGTGCAATACGCAAGAAAGAGTAAAACATGTACTGCAATAAAGTATACACAATAGGTAGTGCAATAAACTGACAAGTAGAACATAGTGCAATAAATGGGCAATTAGAGTTGTAGTGCAATTAATGAACAATAACAACCGTACTGCAATAAACAATAAACAATACCAATAACAGTATGCAAAATGGTGAACAGCAGGATTGTGTTGTCATAACCATTGCAGTAGAGCTGTATGCCTTGCTTGTCTATGGTAAGGTTGCTGCAGTCAAGTGTAACAGTGTAATACTTGTAGAATGCTAAACTAATGGCCTGCAAATTGTATTGTTTAACTCATAGTATGCTCCAAGACTGTCTCCTCTCCAGGCCAATATCGGTCACATAATGCCCTCTGTTCCTCCTATATCAGGTAATAAAGGTATATGGGCAAGGTAGCCCACTCTATGTGCAGATATTGTCTGGACTTCACAGACATTTATTAGCAGTACCAATAAAGTGTTAAGCAGCATTGTTGAATCTTACAAAAATGTCTTTTAATAAATGCAGTATGGCTGTATTCCATGCATGTGTGTTCTACTGTCACTGTAGTCAAGTATAGCACTGTAATAGTTCTGGAATGCAAAACAAATTCATTCACATAATGCTGTCTTTTTCTCCCACTCCAGGAACAAAAGGTATATGGGTGAGGTAGCACATGTTATGAGCAGATATGACTGTGCTAACATTTTGCAAACACTTATCAGCAATACCAATTGAGTGTTAAGCAGCATTGTTGATTCCTAAATACATCTGTCTACATATTCCCAGAATATTCCCTGCATGTCTGTACTAGGCTGCTGCAGACAATGTTACATTTTTTTGCAAATGCAGTTACAGCTACTGGGTTCCATTCCCATCCCTGCCAACTAAGACATGACGGATGTCTAGTTTATCTACTGCACACAAGCATGCCTCTCAGGTGTCACGATTTCACATAATGTAATTAAAACTTCCTAATCCATCTGCCACAGTATCACCAGAAAAATGATTACCTGGAATGCAGTGTATTAACAAATCTGCTTACAGAACACCTTGGTAGTTATAGAAGTCCACATTATGTTAAAAGTGTTCTGTGTAGTTGCGTACCTGCATTTGCTATTGCTTGGTCCATACTGACCCATGCTAACAGCTTGAGATGTATGTACATGCTACATCAATTATAGGAGAACTGTAGTCACTGTACTCAACACTGACACTACACATCTGTATAGTATTTGTTATCAGTGTTTTCAGGGATATAGTCTGCATTGTCAGTAATGAATTGTCTCTCTCTCCCTCTCCCCACCCGTGATCTTCATTTATTTATTTATTATTGTTATTTAGTATTATGATTTAATATTAACATATTTTGTTAAACAAAGTATATTTTTGCAAAATGTGATGTATTATTAAGTGCTGTTATGATTCAATATTAACGTATTTTGTTAAACTAACTATTTTGTTGGCCTTATGGTTTACTCCTTACAGGCATGCTGTTAACATACTGACTGTTATGCTATTTAGTGTTGTGTTACACATACTATACATTAATATGTATCTGGATTAATTAAAATGATGTCCCATACTGTTAGTACTAACAATGGTTTGGTTATTACTAACCATAACTTATTACTATACCTCATTTACCACAGCACGTCAAGGTAGGCCAGTTCTGCCTCATCCACTCACCTTGCCTCAACAGACTCTGGCACTGGCTCCCAGCATGTCTGGGACCCAGACTGGTGGTGCTCCCACTGCTGCTCCTGCACTATCTATTGCATCGGGTAGTACCGCCCCATGGGTTGCGGCCTGGGAGTGGTGGTGGATGGGTGTTGTCTCCCAGGATGAGCTTGCAGTCTTGGTATGCAGGATGCTTTACCATGGGTTTGACTGCAGACTGTGCCAGATTGAGGGCATGCTGGCCGACCTGATTAGGCAGCCTTACCCCAGTGCCAGCCTCCAGCACTGCCACCCTTGGGGCAGTGGAGGAAAAGTACTGACAGTCCCATAGATGGGGATGTGAGTCATGTTGCTGCTGTCTGGAGGCACATGGGACTTGGATTCCACAACATCCTCCCTATCCAAGGTGTTCACCCCCCCTCATGTGTCACATATGACATCTGTCTGCTGTCTTGTCTGTCTTTTCTGTCTGCAAATGCATCCTCACCTACCCAACTTACCCCCCCCACACATACCTATTGCCCTTCTTCAACATTCAACTCTCACCTTAAAAAAAGAATGGGCCCCCCCCCCACCCCAAAAAAAAAAAAAATATATATATATATATATATATATATATATATATATATATATATATATATATATATATATATATTGTCCCATACATAGCACTCCATTCTGCACACATCTCCACTGAACACATATAATTTGGTTCAACTGGCTTGACAACACACTTATGTTGTCCTCACCCCTCTCTCTGGGTTGAGAGTTTGAAGTCATGTTCAAATTCTGTCAAAGTGCTCAATTGTTGCTGTGCAAGAAATGGATAGCTATGGTTCCTTCTTACACCCTTCCTGCCTTCCACTATGTTTTCCCTTTTGCACCCCATTTCACCACTTTCCTATCTCCCCATTTTTCTTTTTTTTATATTTTTCAGCGCATTGCAGTGTGATGCGCTGAGTCACACAGCTTCACTAAGCTCAGCTAAATAGAGCTATATTACCTATATGTGTTTTTAAACTTGTAATACACACTTACAAAATGCATACCTGTCCCATATTTCAAACCCAAGACCACTGCACCTGCAGACCACTGCATTAACCTGCCACACCACAGAACTCTTAATTAAAACAGGTGGTTTAAATAAAACATAGTAATTGCTAGTTACAGTCTTTAAGCATGTATCAGCAGAGCTTTGTGCTGTGCTGCTCAAACTTGACTAAAAAGTAATGGAAAAAATGGGAGTGTACCTTGGACTCTGGTGCAATAGTACACCACTAGAAAGACAAACATAATAATGGATGTAAGTGAGGCCTGTGATAACAGGTATATGTGCCCTTCAGCAGCAACATGTAGAAAGACACCTGCTAAGGCATTAATGGCAAAATACATTTCAACTGGGACCCTGGTGCACACGTACATCCAAATAAAGCCATGCATATACTGATGGATTTGGAAAATGTATGTCACACCCTGTATGTGTGCACATATGTCTTGCAAATACACCCACTGCAGCAGTGACTCAGCCACTGAGTCTGTTAATTGCCTTGCAAAAAGTACATTTTGCCACACACAGTCCTGGGCTCAAATCCAGTGGTGTGTAGAAGTGAATGTACAGTATTGTGAAGGCAGCAATTAATGATTGAGTTATTCACTCTTTATCCACACAATGCATTTCAAATGACATGTGTGCTTTTCACTGAAGGAAGTCACAGGTCTGCAGGTAGGACCACACTTCACATATCCTTATAGCAAAACTACAGGTGCATAAAGTGTCATGTCGTGCATAATATGCATTCACAGAGAATGTCAATGCAGGTACTGCAAATGAGGGCCACTAATATCAGAGTGCACCACACAGTCCTTCCAAATCACTGTGCAGATTATCACAGCTGCACAGCTAACATACACATTGGATGCCCATTCTTGTAACAAGACCTACCCTCATATGTACTGCAAGTTACTACCAGACTGTAACACATGGCCTGGCAGTTGTCCAAATGGTGGACATATTCTTATATTTATACCCCATCTCACTCAAGGACACACCACACATGTTGCCTAGTACTCTATTAGTGATACCATTAACCTACATGCTTACCTTAAACGCATGCTTTAATTGGAGTGGAATGGGTAGCCTCACTCTGGCTCTGCCTCTATAACAATGCTGACACAGCTCCCACAGTTACTCCTACAGATTGTTGTCCTCCAAAGTGTTCACACATTCTCTGCTTATGTTTATTACTGGCAGCAGCAGCTGCAGCCTGTAGCACACACATCTCGATGTAAAGGTTTCTGCTACAGACCTACCCTCTGTGATGATGTAGTCTCCTCACCCCAGTAATGTCCAGCACAATATATCAGAAAGAGGCCCTAATCTACATGAAGGCCTTATATATTGTACAGTGGTTGCATATCGTTGGCTGATGATAGTACAAATCAGCTGTATTGGCTGCAATTATCAGTTCATACCCACAGATTGGTTTAGAGGCAAACACCTGCTGATGAGAAGTATGTTTAAAAGGCAAGCAGTGGGCTATGGGGAACCATGCAATATGAGACTTTCTCCACACAGAGCATGCCTTTGTGAAAACTTTACTATCACCACATATCAACAGAGGAGTACTGCGCTCCATAAGGTATGTAACTGATGCTGTGTTGTACAACAGGATGCAGATGAGTGAATAGAGTTACAGGGAATAGGGTTACAGCATTAAGCCTGTCATAGACCTATGATAATAACATGTCATTGATCTCCTGGTGTCTTACACCTACATATGATGTATAATACATCAAGGGTGCATTGTCATTTGTCATTGTGGCACACTGGTCTCGTTGGACTGTCCCTTTATAGTGGCTATAATAGCACACTTCTATTTGTCTGGCACTGTTCTTATCAAATATTATCGGGTTGTTGCTCATAGGTGACACACCACAGTAGACTTGAGTGCTGGGTATATGATCATACAGCAGTATCCGTCATGGCACACACAGGAATACCTGGCTATTGCTACTATCTAAGTTGTATCCACACGCTTAGTATGTTTGCATACTGCAGTATGACATGTGTGAGCAGCAGTGGATAGTGCCAGCCATTTTATCCTTGCTGTAGCTCTACATACATGATAATGTAATGTGTTCCCCTTTTGTTGTCTTTCAGGAATCATGTACCCTAGCTGCCATGCACCATTCTCTGATGTGGAAAATGAAATTATACTGGAAGGACTTAGGTAACATCATCACATCCTACTGTCCAGGGGGAGGCAAAACAGGGAACTGCAGGCTGCAGTGTGGGCAGACCTTGTCTGTGATGTGAATGGCATGGACCATTAGGGCAGGACTCATGAGCAGGTTTGACACCGTGCGATGGGCATGATCAATGCTGCATGACAATGGGCAGCAGGTGTAGCCAGGGAACCCCATGTGTAATGGCTCAACTGCGTGCGGTGTGTGGACACCACAATAATTTGCAGGGGTGGAAGATTTGCCACAGGATAGTATTGTGCAGTTGTTGGCAGTTAGTCTTTGTCAATGGCAAACTGACTGTGCCTTAGGCCATCCTAGATAACTGCTGGTTCTGTGTGGGATTCTGTGACAGCTCCTAATATGAAATCATCTGCTAATTACTCAGTAACAGGTCACTGGCAGTGGCTGTGACTACAGAGATGGAATAGGTAAATGGGGTACACTAATAATAGAGGATGGTGAACTCCACTGGTGATTAGTGCCTTTGTGGCATAGGCCTTCCAATGCTATCTTCCCAGAGTATGACTGTCAGACACTTGCCTATCCACCAGCTGACATAACACTCTGTAAATGATGCACACAGTTTCCAGCAAGGCCTGCTTGACTAATATTGCCATACACCTTATCAGGCCATGGTTGGTGGAGTGAGACATATGTCCAACATCCATTGCATAGTGTAACAGTCAATGTGCTCTGCTGGTTACAGTTGGTAGGCATGATCTGGCCTGGGGCAACAGTAACAATGTTTGGTCCAGTGTCAGTAGGTGAATGACAGTGTCAGTGCTTGTATCCATGCTAACTGCTATCATGGCAATTCAGGTGACATGACTCAGAGATCTGGGGACACCACTTGGCACTACATGCTAGTTGTCCTCTGTGCAAGTAAGTTTTGCAGGTACTTCCAGCATGTTGCAAGAAGAGAGTCATGCAAGATGTCTGTACAGAGCGTAGACAAACATGTTAGGGAAATCTAATATGTACACACTGTTTTGCTTAGTTGTGCTGCGTTTCACTTGCACAAAGGATGGTCCAGATCCTTACCTACAACGCCCTGCAGCAGTGCTGTGACATCCCCAAATGTGGAATCAACATAGTGCATCATGTGTTTACCAATATGGGTGACCAGTACAGCCCCCCCCCCCAATGTGAGGTCCTCCCTGGTGGGATCTGGCCACAGATCAGTCTACTTGGAACTACTGTCATGTACCTCCCCTTGCAGATAATACAGACATATATGTCAAGACAACCATTTATTACTTCTTGTGGCTTGGTTGACATAGTGTGACTGCACCTCCCCCTTCAGATGGGACAGGCAGTTATGTATCCATATCCATACCCATGTATTATGTCAGCAGCATTACAACTGCATGAACTCGACTGTACATGACAGGAGGGACACAGGCTCATCATGGCTCAGCAAACCTGACTGGTGGACAACTGCAATTAGCATGCTGTTCAATAACATGTGGAAAGGGCTGTGTGACAGTTGGGGTGAGGGTGCCCCCCCGCAACATGGGAGCACTACCTCCTCAGATAAAAGACGCTCATAGTGTTGTTGTGATGTTGTGTGGACACAGTAAATGACAAAAGTAGCCACCCACACAAAGCAGAACCACAATGCACAGTATAGCTACATGTGTGACCTCAAATGGCAGGCCTAGATTGTCAGTGTTCTCATACATCTTGATGCTACATATGATGGGTCTGTACTCATACTTAACCTGTACACCCACACTGTCTGTGTCAACTACACTCCCTTGTCCACACCCACTGTGACACATGACATTCCTACAACCTGTCCCATAACTTTCATATTGACAGAGCAGTTCATAACTGGCCTCTCATTGGAAGATATACAGCATCTATTGCATGTGCTAACATTCCAGGCTGCATCCCACATGCGATCTGACAAGGATGACTAACACCATTGGGAAACCCTTGCAATAATGCCAACACTACTGGCTGCACACCTGCTGAGTGGACCACAGTAACTGTTATAACCTTGCACAGAGGTGGTGCATCCACTGACCAACATAACTATATGTCTCTTTGTCTGAGTATCCATATCTGTCTGCTCATAGGGGTGATCATCATGGTGCTGATCAGCACACATATATGTGTTCTACACACAGTTGACTGTACACAGTTTGGATGTGTGATGGGGAACATGACTGTTACACATGGTGGCCATTTTGGAGGCAGTCGCCATGGACTTGTGTGAGGGTACATCAGGGCATGCAACCCCCTAGACTAAGCTAAGCTGTCTAATTATATTCCCCACTCAGGAAACATTTACAAAGCACCCACTCAGCATCCACAATACTGTCAATGTAGGGGTCACTAAGAGGCCCATTACTGGCAACCATATGCAAATAGGTACATCCACCTCCAACAGTTGATCTGTAAGCAGCAGTGCTCAACATGGCACAATCTTGGGTCATCTATTAGGAATCCATTCAATCACAATACATACAACTACTGACTGAGTGTGGATAATAATGTTGGCTGATGCCTGCAAATTGTGAGCACTCATAGAGTCCTGTGGTATGTCACTATCCTGCAAGAGGTTATTGCAAACACATTCCTGTTGACATATTAACTGCCATAAACTCCATGCAAATATATATGTAGCATACTTTCCATCAGTTAGACCTATGCACCTGGTAAGTAGCACATCAGTTGCAAAATGTGATGTACATCCTCAGGGGTGAATGAGCTGGACACAAAGACCTGGCCACACAGGTTTACACCTAATGTGCCTCAGATCACCATGTCTCTACAGTGTTATGGCTGGAATCATATGGCATAGCTGAGGCCACAGTCACCTGTGACATACTCATAATGTCCAAGTACTCTTCCCTCAGCATGCCAATATCTGAGTGCAATGGCTATTTGGTGATATACCTTTCCAAGCAGTACTGGCAGTTGCACACAACAGTATAGTCCCTCACAAGGACATCTTCAGTATGTGTTCAATGGGGATTGTCTGCAATGAGTGTCATTGTCACCTGTGGCATATAGAATACTCAGAGGTGATCTGTGCCTTGCTTACGGGGGCAATGTGTGACCTTGCTTTACTGTGTATGCTGCCTATCTGTAGGAGGCATAGTAGATGGATAAATCACTGTAAGAACATTAACCTCGTATGTGACGTTATTACTATATGCTTGTGGGAGAGATTTGTCTAGGAGACTTAAACACACCCTTGAAACAGAACCCTGCCTAATGGCACACAGAGCACCTCAGTGCATCTCAGCACATGCCATTTGTATAATTGGCTGGACTACTGTCATCTCAACACAGGGCATCTGCCTGTGTCCTTCTTGGACTGGAGCAATATGTGCTGATTCTGTAACTGTGGGTATAAAAATGTCTATGATTGTGAGGACTGTGTGGCCATTATGTTAGTGAAGTTCAAATGTCCTATGGCTCCATAACATGATGTAAAATGCTCTAACGGGATCACACACAAACATGGATACATTGAGGTTAGCACCACTTCCAATGACTGCTTACAGGACATACCAAGGTACACATGTAGTGCAAGCTGGCTGTATGTAGACGAGAACACTTACCTACGTAATGGTACATACTACAGATCACAGTACTGGATGCCCACAACACACCTCATGTGTGCTAGTACTATCAGTTCAGGACACATTATGTTTGATGACATCAGCATGCCTTCCTGTGGCAGTCCTTTGGGGGGGGGGGTACCACATCACACAGTACAACTAAAATACTGCAAAACCCTATCCATTTCTAAGTTACCAAGGTGATCATATTTATGCCATCTGGACCTACGCACACGCCAAGTAGCCTGGAGTGAAATTAGAACCCCTACCAAATTAGTCTTACACGCTATAGATCACAATATTTATCGCACATGCCACAGCTTAAGTCTGATGCTACACTGCCAGCTGGTAATCTTAAGGTGGATGACATCATCAGGCCTTGTAGAACAGGACAGTTTGGAAGCCAGCAGCAAGTTACAGGGCCAAAAAGTGCATACCCATTTCAGGTGAATAGCCAATGAGGGCATGGTAGTTGTTTTGCAAGGGTATTCACAGACATGCACATGCACACCAAGTAGCTTGGAGTGAGAGTAGAACCCTTACTCATCTAGGACTTACACACTATAGATCACAGTCTATATCGCATGTGCCACGGCTTAAATCTGATACTATGTTGTCAGCTGGTAGTCTTAAGGTGGATGACATCATCAGGCTTTGTAGAAGAGGGCAATTTGGAAGCCAGCAGCAAGTAACAGGGCCAAAAAGTGCATAACCATTGCAGGTGGTTACCCCATGAGGACGTGTCAGTTGTTCTGCAGGAGGATACATGCACACACACACACACACACACACACACACACACACACACACACACACACACACACACACACACACACACACACACACACACACACACACACACATCAAGTAGCCTTGAGTGAAATTAGAACCCCTACCTATCTAGTCTTATTCAGTATAGATCACAGTACTTATCAGATGTGCCACAGGTTGAGTCTGTTGTGCATGTGATTGCAGGCACAGTACATGTGTATTACACAAACTAGGCTTGTGTTGAACAGCATCTGTGGCCTGAAGAGTGATATTGCTTCATACTGTTATATCCATCTAGTGTCCTAGCAGTGGGATAACTGTTATTATCCTAGCTATGTGTGTACAGTTACCAGTATGGCCATATGTGGCTGCTTGCAGTTAGATAGTCAAACCTGTGGGCAGGAACAATGTGCCCTGTCCATGTGTGCATTGACAAGATTATACATTACACCACCTGCTCACCTGTGTCTCTCTATGTGGTGACATCCAGCAGGCACAGGGGTCTTTAGGTAAGTGGATTATGTACTGCTGTGCCCTTAGTTTGGATCCTTCGAGCAACTGTATGGATGTGTGATAATACAGATTTACTCACATTATTAGGGTATGTAGGACAATACAGACATCCACAAACATATTTATGTAATTAACAGGGATGTATATAGAAATGTAGCTGTGTGTGTATGATATGTATATGTGTTATGTAGATATATGGGGAGAGTCTATGTATCATTGTGATATATATATATATATATATATATATATATATATATATATATATATATATATATATATTGGTATATATCTATTTGACAATACATGATAAATATAGGTTCCCTATTAGAAGACTGAAGACACATTCTTTTGAATGTGTCTTGGTCGAACTCAAAAGCCTGAAACAGCAAAATATCGAAGCGACTTTTATGTGAATTCTTTCCCTGGGAAAGAATTTGCTTGGCCGCTTCATTACTTTGCTGTTTTTGGCACTGTAGTGCAGTCTTGTAGTTGGTATATTTAAGTAGGGGGGTGTGGTGGGTGAAGCCTCCCCCAATGTAATTTTTAAAGTGTTTTATTTATTTATTTATTTTTGTTGGAACAGCGATTTTTTTCCCCAGGAAAAAAATTGCTGTTCTGACAGTTCGAAATTGTAAGCTTTCACTTACATAGGGTCTATTAATCACCGTTCACTTTTTTAAGCATTTGGTGATCTAATATACACCCTAAATATACTATGTATGTGAGAGAGAGATAGTGGCAGATGGATATATATATTCATATGTCTGTATGTATAGCCATATCTATACATAGCAGGTCATTTTGATGATGGGGTAACAGAATTGTGCTCATTTTAAGTGTTTGGGCATGCCCAGTGGGACTATCAGTACTTATACAGTGACTTTAGGACACACCTACCTGTACTCCCATCCGGGATTTTGTATGTTACTGACCATACCTCTCAACTGTCCAGAATGTCCAGAGTTTTGGCTCATAATTTTGGTCTGTTCCTCATAAAATATGTGGTTTTCTGGCAAATAACTTGGATGAACTGAGGACTGAAGTCACTAAATAATGGCATAGATTTGAGTTTCTGACTTCAAATCCTTCAGAAAAAATGTTTGTATAAACAAACCCTGCTATTCTAGGAGCTTTTTAGGTTTATGAGAGCAGTATTTAAAATATGCCCCTATTTGTGGGGCTTTGTCCCCTCATTATGTTGGGCTTTGTCTAGATTTCTTGTACTAAGAGGTTGAGAGGTATATTACAGACATTTACATCTGTCCCTGTTTCTGCAGTACTGCACTTCACTCAAATGTCCATGGCATTCCCAGATGTCTGCTTTACTTAATATGTGCCTGAGGTTCATAATGTTACACCACACACAGACTGACAGTATGTGAATACACCAGCATCATACCTCTCAACCTCTTACTGCAAGAAATCTGGACAAGGCCTGACAAAATGGGGGGCAAAGGCCCAAAAATAGGGACACATTTTAAACATTTCTCTTATAAACTTAGAAAATTGCTAGAATAACAGGATTTGTGTTACTATGCATTTTCTGAAAGATATGAAATCTGAAACTCAAATGATCGTCATTATTTATTGACTTTAATCCTTAAATCATCCCAGTGATTTGTCAAAAAACACAATTTTTATGAGGAACAGAGCAAAAATATGAGGCAAAAATCCGGACATTCTGTGAAAATCTGTACAGTTTAGAGGTATGACCGACATAATAATACCTCACGTGCAAAAGATGTGAATACTTCCAGATTAGGACCATCAACACCGTCACCCATGATAAGTTCCCTAATCCACTGAGCCACAGAGGGTGCCAGACAGAGAGGAGTCATTCGCCACATATTCAACAGCATAAATATGTACGTTGTTATGTCTGCTTTACGTGGGACATACAATGTGTGTTAGAATACTATGTTACATCCCTGAGATTGCCTGGTCTGCTGATATACGATTGCTGACTTACTGTTAAAGTAGTTATATGGGAACACTGCTGTGTTGGGGCTGGGGGAACAATAGCACATAATCTGCTGGTATAGATAGTAGTCCAAATATCATGTGACTCCACTGTTTAACATCTCCCTTGACTGATGAAGTGAATATTCCAACCATGAGACTTAGTGATTATCAGGGGACACATGCTATTGGAGTGGGTATCTATAATCCCGTGTGGATGTTACAGCTGTCCAAATAGCCCACTATATTTCCTTGCATAAATGCAGCAGATCCATACATATGATACTATATTATATTAATCCTGACAAGTAGTGTGTTGGTTAGAGTCCTACCTTGCGAATGCAGCAGTTGACAGAACTGTAGTTCAGTGCTGACTCTGTGTGATGCAAGCAGTACACAGCCAATACATGGATAGGTACAGGTTGTGTGGGTTACCTGGCATCAATGATTTTGCTATATGTATGTGAGTAGGAATAATGTGTCAGTCCCTAGGTCTTTGAAAGTTATCAGTTGCTATTATCCTAAGGGCTACACATGCCATTGTTTCCACTGGGATGGGTTCCCCTCTGTTGGCTCTGGGTCTGAGTTGAAGGTGGCAGAGCTCAGTGAGTTCTTGTAGTATGTCCCCTCGGAATGTGCTATGCATTGTCTCTTAGCCAAAGCCAGGGCATATTGGGCATGCCTATGTCTGCCTACAGGGACATCATCAGGGGGTTCCTCCTCTGAGTACTCATGTGAGTGTGGCTGTGGTGACCAAGGCACTGGTGGGGGGGCTGTGTATCCCTTCCCTTTGCTGATCCTGCTGAAGCTGTTTCTGCAGGATCATATTGTGTAACATGGCACATACTGTAAATATCTGTTCACATGTGACTGAAGTTTTCTGCAGAGCTTCACCAGAAATCTTGAGGCACTGATACTGTGACTTCAGAAGCTCAAACACATGCTCTATGATGTTCCTAGTTTGTGCATATGCCTTATTATGGTGTTCCTCCATTGGTGTGTGTGCATTTCTGATGGGTGTCATCATCCATGGTTCCAGTCCATACCCAGCATCCCCTAGTAAATGGCCGTGTGGGATGTCCACCCTAGCAAACATCTGGTATAGCTGTGATGTATGCCAGATTTGGGTGTTGTGATAACTGCCAGGGCTGCCAGCACACACATTCAGGATAATGCCCTGTGCATTGCACACGACCTGGCAGTTGATAGAGTGGTACCCCTTGTGGTTGACATAGTGTCTACCCTCCTCACCAGGTGGTGACTTGATTTGTACACAAGGGCAGTGTGCTACATGGTAGAAGTGTTGCATATTGCTGGCCCTCGCCTCAGGGGTGAGGGGAAAAGAAATGTGCTTACTGGCATCTGATAGCATGGCATCCAGGAACTGGTGGAGTACCCTGGATGCTGATGCCTGTGAGACCCTCATCATGTTCCCAGTTGGTCTTTGGAAGGTACCTGTTGTTATTATCCTAAGAGCTACTCATACCATTGTTTCCACTGGAATGGGTTCCCCTCTGTTGGCTCTGAGTTGAAGGCGGCAGAGCTCAGTGAGTTCTTGTAGTATGTCCCTGGCACCCTGTACCACTCTATAGTCTTCAGCTCACATAGCCCTGGAAGCTTTCCTTGGGCCTGAACACTCTTATCCTTCTCTGTCTATGCCTATTGTCAGCAGCAGCAGCAGTACTGATTTCACCATCTTTCAAATACAGATGTAGCAGACCTGCAGCAGCCCCTAGCATTCTCTCAGTTAAAATTCTCAAGTCTGTACTCCAATGGTGCAGAGTATGGGGGAAGAATCAGATTATAGGGAATGCATACTTTATAGTGCTCTGCTGTAGGTGCTGACTCTGTGATTGGCTACCTATGATGAATTACACCTCTCTAATATATCATTAACATCATTTAATGGCCCTAATTTAAGTTAAACAGGGCAGTAGCATTGTTGCCTCACAGTTAGACGTTGCCCGTTCAATTCTCAGTTAGAGCGTCTTCTGTGTGACGACATGCGTGAATGGGCATTCCTTCATTGAAGGATGTGCGTTAGGCCCGGCAAGCCAGCATGTAAAAATCTACTGCCAATCATTAGCGGACCGGAGTTCTGCTGTGGCGACCCCTAACCGGGAAAAGCCGAAAGACACAAGACACAAACAAGGGGCAAAATTAATTACTGTCTTTGGCTTTTAGATACACTCAGCACTGTGGTACACCATGCAAACATGCGCCCCATAGGTGAACAAAGCTTCACACTTGGTACTCACACCACTCAGATGTCCACGCTCAGCATAGCGGTGCACCGCGCAAGCACACGGAAACACACTCCACTTAGCTAAATAAAGTTTAGAGTTAGTGCACACTCCCCCATAAGGGCACACACAGCATGGCGGTGTGCCACACAAACAGGCACAGCTAAGCTGAAATAAGCTTAGAAGTTGTTGAACACAACCTCCCCTGATGTCAGCTATCTTCTCTGCAAATACCAACATGGTTCTCTGCCTACACGTGCCATTTCTGTCCATCTATCTACATTTTCACAGCCCCTTTTGTCTGTCTGCATTCCTTTACATGGAATTTTTCTGTGTACAGCAGAGCTGCCTGTCTGCTTACTGGATCACTCTACCTGCCTCATTTGCATGAGATTCACCTACTTATGAGGTGATTTGTATGCCAGCGAGCGTGAGCAAAGGTCACATCCAAAAAATCATTTATTGATGTAGGGATGAAAAATCCCCCTACACATAATCAAACCGGTTTCGGCTCCTATGAGCCTTCTTCAGTGAAATACAAAAATATAAATGAAAAATCAGAGTATCAGAATACATCCATATAAATACAAAATGAACTGTGCATTACAACCAATCACAACACAGCATTAATAGTTATTACAATTGGTCATTAAGGCCAGGTGAAAACAAAGCTCCAAGTTTTATAATCCATTTTCTTTCCTTGGAGCTAAGTAATTCCAGCCAATGCTGTTTGTTTTGGCATCTCCCCTTAATACAATCAATGGTAACAAATTTGAAAGAGGCTGAGGCATGTTTTAAACAATGTTTATATAATGCATTACTGGTGCGTTTATTTTTAATGTCACTCAAATGCTCACAAATTCTAAGGCGGAAAGGCCTGGGGGTCTTTCCGACATAGAAAGCAGAACAATTGCAGGTCACCAAATAGATGACCCACTCAGTATTGCAATTGCCCCAAAATTTGATATCAAAAACATCAGATGTGTTTTTACTACTAAATTCACTAGTGCGTGAAACATGAATACAAAAAGAACAGTGTCCACAAGGCATACATCCAACAATAGGTTTACCTGTAATCGACAACTGGGTAGAAGTAAGGAAATCAGAGCCAACTCTTTTGTAATGACTAAATTTAGAACCCATGGTTTGTCCCCTTCTAAATGAAAAGGAACATATATCAGGAAGTAAAGAATTAAGTTTATGATCGGCTTTGAGAACATTCCAATGTCTGTATATAATATTTTTGAAACCCTGTGTATTGCGTCCATATGTGGTCACCAGACGCAAGGGTTGTGGCTTCATATTGTTTTTCTTATCTTTATATGATAATAAATCTTCCCTGTTAATATTGGACACAGATCTTTTGGCTAAATGCACTGTGCCTGGACGATAACCCCTCCTAATAAATCTCTGTGTCAAATCCTCCTGGGCATCAAAAAAGGATTGTTGGCTAGAACAGATTCTCCTAGCTCTTAAAAATTGTGATTTGGGTATATTCTGGATGACATGTTGTGGGTGGAAGCTGGTAGCATGTAATAATGAATTAAATTCTGGAAATTTCCTGAACATCCTAGTTGACAAAGTATTGTCCTCATTTCTGGTGATTTCAACATCAAGAAATACTATCCTTGACATATGGTAAGTCAACTTAAATTCTATCCCCCATATGTTATCATTGAGATATCCAAGAAACTCCATAAGGTAACATTCATCAGCTTTCCACACCAACCAACAGTCATCCAGATAACGACGCCAAATGTCCATCTCACACATGTAGATATTGTGATTATAATCATAGATAATAATTTCTTCTATATATGCCATAAAAAGATCTGCATATATGGGTGCAAAAGATGCACCCATAGCAGTCCCTTTTGTTTGCCAGTAACAAAGATTTTGAAAATAAAAGACGTTACTAGACAAAACATGTTCTGTAAGGCATATAAGAAATGTGTTAAATCCAGGTTGGTATAGACCTGATCTAGCCAACCAGTAATCCAACGCTTGTAAACCTGCCCAGTGTGGAATGTTGGTATAGAGGGAGGTAATGTCCAAAGTGCATAATAGCCAATGTGGTTCAAGTTGAGAATTATTAATAATGTCCAAAAATTGGGTGGTGTCTTGGATTCTTGCTCTAATAAAACCCAATAAAGTTTTTAAATATTGGGTTAAATATTCAGACAATGGTTCAGTAAGTGACCCATATCCAGAGACAATGGGTCGACCTGGTGGATTTGTGGCATGTTTATGGATCTTCGGTAACAAATATATATATTGTTTCCTAGGTGAATCAACCATTAATTGTTCTTTGATATGTTGGGTAATAATACCCTCCTCAACTGCCTCAGTTAAAAACTGACCAATTTTATGCTGAAAATGGGGTGAAGGATCCAAAAACATCTGCCTGTAATATTGCATATCACCCAATTGTCTCATAACCTCACTGTCATAGGCAACCTTATCCAGTACCAACACCGCTCCACCTTTGTCAGCCTGAACAATGACAAGATCTTTATTGTTAATAAGCTCATTCAAACTTGATATTTCTTCAACAGACAAATTGTTATGAGAAATAGTAAAGTCCTTTAGATGACAGTGTATATCCTGAAGGACATTTTTTTGAAATACCCCCACTAGATGTGACATAGGTGGATTAAATGTAGATTTTTTAAACCTAAAGTCATAACATGTGTCACAAGAAATATCACGATCAATGTTGTCAAAAAACAAATTCAAATTCAAAATTCGACAAAAATTTATCACATCCTGAGCCAAAGATTGTTCAGAGACAAAAAACCCAGGGACAAAATTAAGCCCTTTATTTAATATGTTAAGTTGTGCATCAGTCAGTTCAACAGATGAAATATTATGAACATTGGAATGAGAACTTAGTGTTGTGTCATGATTTTCAAGAGTGTCTCCAAACTTTGTTTGGATGTTTCGTTTCTTATGTTTCCGCCCCCCTCGTCTGTATTTAAATTGGGAGGGTGTAAAGAATTGTCCCTCTTCGCTTTAGGTGACCCCTCTCTGGAATGTATATCAAATTCACCTTCAGTATTAGAGGAAGTGTCCTCACCAGAGGTGCCAATTGAAAAACCAGAATTTTTCTTGAGAATGGATTTAGGCCTTTTTCTTTTGGGTGTGGATGACCTCTTATCATACTTGTTCTCATCTCTAGGTAGTTTAAAAGAGACATTCTTAGATGTATCAAAGGGTTTGCCCCTCTCATAGTCACCCACATCCCTAAGAAATTTTTTGATTTTCCTATCTTTTAATGTGCTTTCCATTTTGGACAAATCTGTGGTAAGTTTTTTAACCTGTGCCATGAATGAATCACAAGTTTCAAACTTACTAGCCTCCAAACAAACAGTTTGCTCTGCTGTAGGTACTGACTCTGTGATTGGCTACCTATGATGAATTACACCTCTCTAATATATCATTAACATCATTTAATGGCCCTAATTTAAGTTAAACAGGGCAGTAGCATTGTTGCCTCACAGTTAGACGTTGCCCGTTCAATTCTCAGTTAGAGCGTCTTCTGTGTGGCGACATGCGTGAATGGGCATTCCTTCATTGAAGGATGTGCTAGTAGGCCCGCAAGCCAGCATGTAAAAATCTACTGCCAATCATTAGCTGACCAGAGTTCTGCTGTGGCTAACTAACCGAAAAGCCGAAAGACACAAGACACAAACAAGGGGCAAAATTAATTACTGTCTTTGGCTTTTAGATACACTCAGCACTGTGGTACACCATGCAAACGTGCGCCCCATAGGTGAACAAAGCTTCACACTTGGTACTCACACCCCTCAGATGTCCACGCTCAGCATAGCGGTGCACCGCGCAAACACACGGAAACACACTCCACTTAGCTAAATAAAGTTTAGAGTTAGTGCACACTCCCCCATAAGGGCACACACAGCATGGCGGTGTGCCACACAAACAGGCACAGCTAAGCTGAAATAAGCTTAGAAGTTGTTGAACACAACCTCCCCTGATGTCAGCTATCTTCTCTGCAAATACCAACATGGTTCTCTGCCTACACGTGCCATTTCTGTCCATCTATCTACATTTTCACAGCCCCTTTTGTCTGTCTGCATTCCTTTACATGGAATTTTTCTGTGTACAGCAGAGCTGCCTGTCTGCTTACTGGATCACTCTACCTGCCTCATTTGCATGAGATTCACCTACTTATGAGGTGATTTGTATGCCACAGAAGCTTCTCTGTTGACGCTCTTGTGCGGGCCGCTCAGCAGCTCTTACTGAATCTTAAAATGTTCACAGCCGTGTTAGCAGTGCGGCACAATGCCTACACTGAAAAAAAATGTGTAGGCTTTATTAAAATCCCCCCTAGTGTTTTATGTATATTTTAATTGTCTGTAGATTGTTTTTGTGGATCCTTGTTGGACTGTGTGGACTCTGGCCATTCATTTTTTTTTTTTTTTGACAAAGTGAATTGTATACCTAGAAAAAATGTGTAAACTTCGCATTAAACACAGGTATATGGCAGAGTGCTCACCCAGGCTCTGACACAACTTGCTGTGAGGGGAAAGGATAGTTTGTCTTTGCTTTCTTGTATTTTGTGTTACTTTATTGTCTTCTTCTGTTTTGCATGTTGTGATTCATTTTTTTTACACTGTGTTTTACTTGTGTTCTGTTTTAAATTGCATATTTAAACTTGGAAAGAGACCACAGCTGTGTCTCTCGTGAGTCACACAGAAATGAATTAACTCAACTGTTTTTTTAGTTGCCTGCCCCTTAAGTTAATTTGACCACATTTCTCCTTCCCTCTCCTTTTTCATTGGTTATTGGAAGTAAGCACAACATTATCATTTTGTGAAATCACTCCCCCTTCAACTATTTACATTTATTGGCCACCCCACTCTATTCTATAGAACCAGAATACAAATTGTTCTCCCTTTCCAATCTGTCTTGCTCTTTTAAAATCAGTGGCTCTCCACTTACATAGGTAAAGCTTAAGTTAACCCTCTTTCATATCTAACTGCTTAGTGCACACTGCAGCTCTTAGAATATTAGCCCATTTTTCCATCTTATTTTTAAAATCTGGAACATCTACTCCAAGATCACCAATTACTGGAGAGCCCACATTCTGCCTCTCTGTGGTCATCATGTGATTATTACATCTGTTTCACTGCTGGTGACAGAAGGAACATAAGAACATAATTTACTGGGGACTGTTGATCAATGGAAAGCATAATAACTATTTCATAGGTGCCAGTTTGGAATGTGTGCTTATATTTTGCTCCTGGTGAGAGAAGGAGCAGAGTATAGATTCCTGACTATTTCTGGTTGTGCAGTGAGTGCTTGTTCTTGACCTTCCTGATTGGTCTAGTTGCTGTTCAAGGCATCTACCAGGAAAAGGCTACAAGAAGTGTACAGACCCTTAACATTATTTGAGACAAGACTGTGGATCACTAAACCAGCTGTGGCCTGCTTCTCATCTTGGGTTAGTGCTACTGTTTTGGTTCTGGTGAGAGAATAAGCAGAAGGGTTCCATTCCAGGGACACTTCTTTCTGGACTATTCTTGTTTGATATTCAAGTCAGAAGTGGCCTGTGAATAATCAAATATACTGATAACTGCAGGCTGGATAGTACAATATATTTGCTTCTATAAAAGATGCTGAAATTCTCTAAGATAGTGTACAAAAATACATATGTTTTGCTTTTGTAGTGAACCTTCCTTTGATAGCAATAAATACAGTAACATGAGGCTTGCTAAAAAGTGGTATAAATTCTAATTACAAAAACATCTAGTCAGGTCGCAAATAATGTCATCATCATTAAAAATCCAAAGAAAGTGGTAGAAAACAATTTTTACTTTGATCAGCATTTATCTATTAAAGTCATAAGGGCATATTCCTTACCCCAGGTAATTATAAAGAGCATGTCTACTTGTGTAATGGAGATCACTGTACACTGTATATCTCACTGACCTGATCCATTATTGAATGAAATGCTGCAGTTTGCTGCCTTTGATCAAATCACCTGAAGGTTTTTCAAAAGGTACAATTATTTCTTATTAGAAAAATCATAGGGTTAGAAACCTTAACTATTCAAAAAGGCATCAGGTATTGCTGCTGTATTATATTTCAGCATGTGCTTGGTCTGTAGGTCTGTAGGGCAATGTATGATTTGGTTTTATTAGAAAGCCTATGCTTAGAGCACACAGCTATGGAAGCTAATAATGTAATACTAAAAATAAAAATCAATGACAAAATCAAATGTGACAGAAATGCTGCACAAACCCTTCAAGACATTGGAGTAACCTTTCTCTATCAGAAGAATTGAAAATAGTTAACACACTCGTGTTTACATTGACACATACACATGCACACACAAACAAACATACACATGAAGGCAAAAATATCAACACTGGCATATGGTTGTTAAGGTTCAAGACAGCTAGCATGCCATAAACTTGACAGCTGAATCTATGAACAAATTTAATATTCATACTGTTTGCAGTTTTTTTTCTAGGTTATTTCCTTTTTTCTTACCAACTTCCATTTAATTTTTCAAATCACCATGTCTGAAGGAGATGCAGTTGCATTCAGACTGAAAATATCATTGTGACACATCAAAAGCATGCCATGTAGAATGTTTCTGAAGCCAGCATAGTCTTCATTATTACCATTAATCCTTGTTTTCATGGTCATTATACTTTTTATCAAGTTATGTTGTTGGTTTTGCAAAAATAGCCAAATACACAAACTCAAATGCAGGCATGTCAACACTTTTGTTTTTGGACATGTGAATCATGGTAATGATTACCAAATGCAGAAAAACTAAGCTGCCATAGATCACTCAGGGACTTGGGGACATCATCTTTTTTTCCTTTTCTTTAGCAACATGCACTTCTATGGTTCCAGCAACAGAAAGTGTCAATTTATTTTTTAAGCTGCCCAGAAACAGAAACTAGTATGCTACAATATGTTTGTGTAATCACATATTCAAAAATGTAACAGCAGACATGCCATTCTACATTTTATTCCATCTCATACTTCCAATTTGGTAGTGTGAAACCTGTCTACAACTGTTTCACTAAAAGAGTTTTGTGATTGAAATCGGCTTGCACAATGCTATCTGTCATGCCATAGAATGTGATTTTCTGCAAAGGTTATTGTTGATGGGGACTGCATTTTCTCCACTATACACAGACCGTAGAGTTAAAAATAATTAAGTATAGGGGTAAAGGAGAAAAGACCCCATGTGTGACTTGTGTGGAAGCTTGCCCCTAAAGAAATCAGTGTTTTGTTAACATTTCTTTCAGTCTGCTGATCATAAAGTGCAGATGCTGCGAATGTGAGAAAATCTGTTACCTGCAAATGACTTTTTGATCAAGTCATATAGATGGCATTCTTTTATAAAGAAACTGTTTAATATCTTCTCATGTACTAACTTTTCATAAAGTGGTATTGGACGGCTGTAAAATAATTAGTCAGTATGATTGTACAATGTATGTGACTAAATTACCTTCTTCCTTTCCTGGATACCCATCATGATTAATAATTTAAACCATGACTAGCAATGCTTCTTCCAGACTCTACATATTGGAATATTAGAAAAGGAAATTGTGAGACTATATTATGGATGCTAACATACTTTTATGAACAGTTAATAATTTATTGTCCTTAGAAGCGAAACATGAAAAGTTTTTGGAAGCATAACACAAATAGAGCCTATCTTCCCCCATCTCATTTTGATGGCATACTAGACACATATGAAATAATAAGTTGCTAACTTACCAGTATGAATTATTTTGGACTGTATTTCTTATTTTTCTATTGCTCAAGATGGTATTTACCAGCTGCTGGCTGAAATAAGAAAAAGATGATATTATTTCTTACAGAAGGTAACGTATGCATTGTGTCAGCAAGTTTCTCATGATATTTCCTCTCCATTTAAGACCAACACAAATATTACAGGCCCAGTCAGCTTGTGACTGATTTAGTATTGGCTACATTAAAATACTGAATCAGGTATACTCATTCAATGAAAAGAAGTCTGCATTCTGATTGCATTTGACAAAATTATGTCATAAGTCAAACATTTATTCTGAAGAAGAAAATACTAGAACATGATCTCCAGTTTCTTTCCTGAAGTGTAGCCAACATAAAGAATTATAATCAGTAATTCTTAGAAACATGATATCATTAATTAATGTTATATCCAGTTACTGATCAGTCAGCCAACCTTTCATACTTTGTTACTAAAATCTACTGCCTCAATTCTCTGTTTATGCATTCTTTGCTAAGAATCATATGCTGGTCTCAGTTCCCTAGTATGATGAGAATCATATGATCTGATGTTATTAATCTTCACCTGATCCTTGATGGTGGGGTTGGTTCTGAAACCTCGGAACCAACTCGACCGTTATTTTCCAGGTCACGTTCTCCAAACTCTCGGGCCAGGCTCTACCCATAATGCTCCTCACAGAGATTACCTCAGATCTCTTCTTTGCCCACTCTTCCACAGGATCAGATGTGATTCCTTTCTTTGGTCTCTCAGCTCTCCTTGGGCAATTGTTTGTGAGTTATAAGCCAAATTTTCCTAACATTTCCATATAGCTAAGTTTCTATATTTCTCTTTTGTTATCTACAGCTATGCACTCCTCTTTCTTATATTTTGATAACTTTTCCTTACCGTACGGTATTTCTTCTTACCATTCTTGGTAATCCTCCCTTTTTACCCTTAGGGTATTCTGATTACCATCATTGGTAATTTAAAAAAAAAATATATATATATATATATATATATATATATATATATATATATATATATATATATATGGACTATTCACTGAAAGCACATTTCACTGAAAGTCAAATGACTTTGCACAAATCACTGAAAGTTCAATACCTCACTGGAAAACTCAATTCACTACAGCATTTTCGGCTAGAAAGTTATATATGGTCTTTTCTCCACTGTTGTGTGCAACCCTGGAGTTCATATATATAGTAGTGGAATTGGAGGTAAAGCATAGCCCCCACATATTTTTGGATATATATATTAAGTTCAGAAAAAGAGTAATTTATTGAATTGCAAGTATCCATGTATATAGTTCAAAATATTTAAATAGTGGGTGGGGCCATGCCCCACACCTTTCTGCAGGGTGCGGTGCCCCACACCCCTTTTACTACTATATACACTAACTCCAGAGTTGCAAATGTAACAGTGGGAAAAGGCCATATATAACTTTCAGTGAAATGTGTTTCAGTGAATTGTGTTTTCAGTGAATAGTCCTCGACCTATATATATATATATATATATATATATATATATATATATATATATATATATATATATATATCTTTTCTTTCTTATCTTCTGCTTAATTTTGGATATGTCTGATAAGAAGCAATCTCCACTAAAACCTAAGGGTGCTTCAGGTTTCAAGAGATGTAAAACATGTGAGGGTAAAATGCCCAACTCGGACGGACATAC